>NC_058412.1:136022219-136118735 GCF_002201575.2 Neomonachus schauinslandi
GGCGGCGGCCATCGGAGCTGCGCGATCCGGGCGGCGGCGGCGGCGGCGGCCGGGAGCGGGCTCCGGGCGCCGGGCTCCGAGCGGGTGCCGGGGCGCGGCGCGGCGGGAAGATGACCGCGGGCTCCGGCGTGCTCCTCGTGCTGCTCTCGCTCTCCGGCGCGCTCCGGGTAAGTTGCCGCCTGGCGTCCCGGCCGCTCGGAAGCCCCGGGCACCGCGGGGCCGCCCCCGGAGCCGGCGGGGCGCGCACTCGCCCGGAGCGGCTCTCCCGGGCGCCCCCGCCGCGAGCACCAATGCATCTAGAGGCTCCCGCGCTCCGCGAAGCCGCCCGCGGTCGACAGGAACGGGGAGCCGCCGGGGCAGCGGCGAGCCGTGGTGCGGAGCGGGGTGGGATGTGGGTGGGTGGAGGGCCCAGAGAGCTGTGCCCGAAGCGGGACCCGCCAAGCATCCCTTGGCCGCCCCAGGTCCGCGGCCGCTGCTCGGAGCTCGGTTCTCCCGCGTCTGGGCAGGCTGCCCGCTGGCGGAGCCGGCGCGCCCTCCATCGCCCGGGAGCCGCGAGCCTCCGGAGTTGGCGAGCCCAGCCCGGGCCGGGACTGCGGGCGGGGAAGCTGGCGACAGCAGGCAGGGAACCAGGGGTACTAGGGACACCCGGTCTGGCCGCCCTGCCCGAGGCCGAGGTCTCGCGGCGCGGCGCCGCCTCCGCGCTCGTCTTCCGGGTGCTGACAGGGACCTTGGCTGAGGCTGGGCAGCGGATGTGGACCGCGGGGCACCCTCGCCGCCGAGTCCCCAGGCGCGGCTGGAGCCGGTGTCCGGCGGGGCCCTCGCCTCTGGCAGCGGGGCCGGGGAGCCAGGCGCCAGGCGGGCGCAGAGTGAGGGTGCCCGGGAGCGCGGTCCGGGCGCCCGCCTCCTTCCCGCCGAGCCCGCGAGCCCGGCCCCCAGACCCGCTGTGCGCGGCGGGTGCAGGCCCCGGGGGCGGCGTGCGGGGCGGCGCCGGGTGGCGCCCCTGGGGAGGCGGCGGGGCCGCGGGAGTTGCAGGAACCCCCTCTCGTGGCCGATCGGCCTCGCTGCTCCTCAGGGCAGCGCAGTTGTAACCTCCGAGATAAACAAGTGCGGCGCCCCCAGGCCCGCTCCGAGGCTGCGGGGCGCTCCGGCTGCGCTCGCCGCACGCCCGGGCGGGGCGAAACTTTCCTGGGCGAGTTCGCCTCCGGGGCTCCGGTCCTCTGTGGAGCTCCGTTCCCGAGAAGTGGAGCTGCGGTTTGGAGCTTTCCCAAGGAGTGAACCCGCGCCCCTCGCCCTCCCCATAGGGCTTTTGGGGGAGGGCGCCCGCGCCGGGGGCCGGCGTCGGAGTGTGGGAGCCAAGGCCGGCCGGGCGGCGGCCCCGCGAAGGCACGACTGCGCCCGTGTGCGCCTCTGCCGCCGGTGTGCGCTGGCCGCGGAACGGGGCCGCTGAGCTCGCTCGTCCGGGCCCAGCGTCCCTGCTACGCGCGCAGTCTCTTCGACGGTTCCCCACCCTAAGTGCGAGGCTGACCTGGAGCTGCCACTCCCCACAGCCTGGCCTGGGCCCTTTGCCCGCCCCCAGCCCCGTCCGCTGGGACAGGCGGACGCCCACCCTTTCAGGTCAGGGTTAGAGATGGGGGGCTCCACGGGAGGACCAGTGTTCCTCCGGGTGGAGGTGGAGCCCCGGCTTTGGGAAGCCTCCCTCCTTGCCCGGCGCTGAGCCTCTTCTGGGAGGACCTCCTTTCTTGCTCTGCCCCCTTCTCCCCCCGGTGACCCACGGAGAAGACCTAAGCCTGAAGGCCCTCTGCACCCAGAGCCCAGCTCCAGGGCACCGAGGGTGCCATGGCCGTCAGGCTGCCGCTGGCTGCACCTCCCTCCTCTCCGTGGCTTGGGATACTCCTCAGATATTGCTCTCTGTGGGGCCAGAGAGGCCCTCCCAGGCAGCAGCCTTGGCGTCAGCCGTCCCTCCTCCCCACCAAGCACGCCTGACCCCAGGCCAATCCAGCAGGGCCCCTTGTGGGCGCTGGGCTTCCGCCTGCACCGCGCAGAAAGCGGAGGAACCTCCCCCGGCGCACGGTCAGAGGTCAGGTGCACCCTCGCGCCGCGTCCCAGCCCGCGTCGCTCGCGTCACTTCATTCCATCCTCACCTGTCACGGGCGGGTGAGCACAGGACGAGAAGGTGTTTTCCGAGCCAGAGGCCACATTCACCCAACTTTTATCACCGACATCCTGATAGCTGTCCTGCGTCCTTCGCGGTTACCGACACTCCCTGGCTGTGCCCAGGTCACCACTGACCCTGGACCGCGCGTGCGTGCGTGCGTGCGGAGGACAGCACACGGGGCGTGCAGACTGTGGCCCTGCCCTCGGCCTCGGGGTCCACGGGGTCTGGGGGGCTGCTGAACCAGGTGAGTCCATGAGAGCACAGAAGCAGAAGAGCATTGGTTTTGGGTGGAGACCGAGGCATCTGCGTTCCTGTCATAGCTGGAGGCAAGACCCAGCCTGCAGCAGCCCCTAGTAAACATGGGCTTTGGATTAAATTTCTGTCAACTTCACATTTGTTCCAACCTCTTTTCTTTCTGTTCTCAGGCCCATAATGGGGATCTTACAGCCAGGGAGACCTGCAAGGCTGGATTCTCTGAAGAAGACTACACGGCATTAATCTCGGAAAATATTCTGGAAGGAGAGAGGCTACTCAAAGGTAGGGGGCTGGCGGGGTGGGAAGAAATTGCACATCATGCTCTGGACGGGGCGGGGGGGAGACATTTCCAGGAACAGGCAAGGCGGGGCTGTCTTTGAGGCAGGCTCTTTGCAAAATGATGGCTCTGAGGTCAGTAAGATGGGGAATCTGGGGACCTGGAAGGCATTTTGCATCACAGGTGAATGATTCAGAATGCCTGTCATTTTTGAGTGAGGTGAATCATTTCCTGGGCAACAAATTAGAATTCGGATGTAACGTCACCCAAATAATGTGCAGGGAGAGACTTTCTTGCTAAGTATTTTTATGTATGAAATTCTGGATTCTTAAATTATCCCTGCTTTGAAATGCATGATAAAGCAGACGATGTTGTTGGAGATGCGGTAAATAAGCCCACAGACGTTCTGTTCACAAATGTGGCATTCATTTTCATTACAGCCGCACTGACAACACGAAAACACACATGCAGGAGGGAGCTACCAATTAGCTTTATCCTAATTGTAGGGTTATATCCACATTTGTGATGGGAACGTCAGAAGCAGCTTCAGAAGTCAAGTGACAGTAGATCATTCTGCATGTTGATCTGTTTCCCTTTCGAGACAAACTAATTAAACTTTCCATTTGCATGGGAGAGGAAATAAATCAGTTCTTCCTTCTGAGGATTCCAGATCCTATCACGAACACCACGGCTGTGCGCCTTCCCAGAAGTAGCAGCTTTTAGCTGATTTCAGAGGGATGGAGCAAACTTTGGATAAAGCTTCAGCACTAAATTTTAGCACTCACGACTCAATAATCCTCATACTGCTGACTTTCTCCCCAGTTTTGTGTTTTAGGGAATCTGGGATTTTCCCTTAAGAGCTGATAGCAGCTTCTTTGGGTGGGGTGGGGGTGGGAGCACAGACATATCGGGAGGTGATCTTTCAGATCCTCTTCCTTGGAGACTGAGCTTGTTGACTTACCTTGTTTGTGCCTGGTTGTATGAACCGGGGATTTTTACTTGGTACTAAGTCCAACCCTTACTTGTTTGTCTGCATTGATTGCTAAGGGTATGATACAATTGAATCTTCCATTGATTACCAAAAAAATAAAAATGAAATTCCCAGCAGTTGACCAGAAGCAGAATGGGTGTGTTGCATGAGGAGGCATATACTGGTAAGAGTTTTCAGGAGATGCTCCATGAATTGCACTGTGCATGTCATTTTAGAGTTCGAGAGGGTGGACCATCTTTCGGGATGTATCAGCCTCCTGAGCATCCCTGTGTGTGCTCAGGGAAGGCCCAGAAGATTCTTCCACACTGGGTGTGTTGTACTGTTGCATATAGTGGGGGACACTCTGCGGTACCCCCGTTTGCTTCTCTGGAAGCTGGCATCCTGGGCCTCTCTGAGTATAGAGCTGCACTTGATAACATCTTGGAGTCTCAGTTTTACTCAGGAATGTAAGAAAAGTACCTCTATTTTAGTAAGGCCAAGTGCTACCTACTGTGGAAGAGAATGGCAGATTTTCATACCTTTTTTGATGAAATGTGGGATTTCTAACAGGCATCTGGTCTCCCTCCTGGCTGCTTTGTGGGTCCAGGCTGAACTGGCCTCTCTGCTTTTGGCCAGTGTTGTGGGGAAGTCTTGATCACTGGCTGGACGTTGGCCTGCCCCCTGAGCCCAGACGTGGTTCACCCAGTGTGGAATGGAGGTGAACTTGGACCAGCCTACAGGCTTTGGGGATGCATGGCCCATTTTCGGGGCACTTACTTATTCCTGAAATGAGGCTCAGCCCAACCCAGGTTGAGGGGAGAATTGCAGGTGTCTCACAGGCCTTGGGACCTGCTCCTCCCCTCCTGTGGGGCAGGCTAGAGCCCCATTGCTTCTCCTGCCCCTGTGTGCACCCCGCCCCCCACTGTTCTCCGGGACAAAGATGTTTTATATCTTAGAAATAATTTTACACAGGGGTGCCTGGGTGGCTCAGTTGTTAAGCGACTGCCTTCGGCTCAGGTCGTGATCCCAGGGTCCTGGGATCGAGCCCCGCATCGGGCTCCCTGCTCGGCGGGAAGCCTGCTTCTCCCTCTCCCACTCCCCCTGCTTGTGTTCCCTCTCTCGCTGTGTCTCTCTCTGTCAAAAAAAAAAAAAAAAAAAAAAAAATTTAAAAAAAAAATAATAATTTTACACATATGGAGGTAAAAGCTGATGTAGACACACACTCAAACCAGGGCAGATAAAAATTTCTCTTTTTATGTACGTACTCTGCCAGAAGACCACAGTGAACATGTGTGCATCCAAAATAAAATAAAGCTACAGTATTTCTGTTATTCTGGTAGGAATCAAGTTAAATAGATAATGACTACTTTGAGTTACTCCAACAGAGTGCTTAACCTTAATTTGACGAGCAAAGCTTCACAGAGTTACCGTTTTATTATAAGTACCCCAAAAGCCATTAACGGCTGCTTGGTGGCTCCTTCTCTTTGACTGAGTCAGCTTACCAGCAGCCCCAAACATCCAGATTCCAGAAGGAGCGATTTGTTACACAGTAATTAACTTATTTATGATAAATGGATGGAAGAAATGTCGTGGCATTTTGTTTTACGTCTAAATGAAAAGCATATGCATTCTAAAAATTTCATGCTAATCAGACTTAAAATAGTTTTCCCCAATAGAGCAGCAAATACTATGGTATTGTGAACCTTGCAAGCAGCAGAGCCTCTAAGTACAACAACGCGGGGCGTCCGTTGGGCTGATTTGTAGCATTCCCAGATGGCCTCCGCGTTGTGTTTACTATGCGTGCTTTTTCTGGCCAGCTCGTGAACTTAGCCACGTTCTGTTAGCTGTAGTGTTGTTTTCAGGATCATTCACTTATGGCCATGATCACTGGTGCGTGGTAATATCTAACGTAGGATGGTTTAGCTGTTTTCCTTAGGCCAAGACGGAACGTTCTGTGAGCCATAGTTTAGTGTGGGGCAGTTGCTGAGCTGGTGTCTTTTTCTCGGCTTTGTTAATAATTAACGGTCAGCCCGGCAGCTGACGCGGTGACCCACATTGCTCTCTTGTGGCGGGCAGAGTTCTGGAAAACCCAGACCAGCTTCGCGGCAAAACCGCCCCCCTGGATGGGAGAGTGATAGGCCGTGTAGTGGGCACCCGGGACGCGTGGGTCCTGTCTCCCCTGGGTCCTGGACAGGAGGCAGCGTGTGAGTAGAAATGTCTGCTGGGAGCAGGAGGGAGTTGGGTCTGGACGTTACCTGGGGAGGGTGGACTCAAATAATACAGAGAAGAGAGGAGCACTGTTTCTGATGACTTCCTCAGAAAAGCCTTTGTGCTCCCATCGTGCGTTAGCTTAGGGCCGTCGTGTGCACCCCCAACCACACTCTGCTTTCTCCTCGGAGAACTTCTGTTCTCTGGGCAAGCATCTCTCTCAGTTAAATGGTAAGGTTCATGAGGGCAGCACCTCTGGCACTCTGCTGTACTATTTTAGATCATTTCAGGGTGTGTTCAGCCAATAGGATAAAACCCCATTACCAGAATCTTAAATGAAGGGGGTTAATTTTTCTCATGTCACAGTGAAGAGAGAGATGGTCGGGGGCTGGGACAGCTTGTGAGCGCCATTATCACTCACCTGATCTTTATTCTACCGTCTTTAGTTTGTCAGCTGTTTATTGCCTCATCATTGTAAACTAGCTGCTGTGGCTCCGGCCATTGCATTTGAGTTTGGAGCAGGATAAAGGAGGGAGTAGTGGCACCATTTGCATCCCTCCCCTGTGTCAGGAAAGCAAACACTTTCTCAACATGCTTGCAGTTCTCCTTGGCTAGAACTAGGTCACATGCCGCTCCCAGCAGAAAGGGGCGGGGAGGCTGGGAAGCAGAGAATTGCGTTGTCGTATTTGGGTTAGAGCTATTATGATCCACCACCTGGTAGATCCAGCTCCTTGGAGCAAGTAAGATTCTGTTTTAGGAAGGAAGGAGGGAGGAATGGATATGGAGGAGACAAGCATGGGTGTCTGCCCTTTAAGGCTTCTGCTTCCAGCACCCTCCCTGAATGCGTGGTGGAATGAATGATTCATTTGCATACCAAGGCGCAGAGAGGGAGGGATGGTGGAAGAGAGTCCACATGCAGGTGTTTGGAGTCAGCATATAAGAATTGGCCACACATAATCGGCAGGGCCGGAAGTACCGTTATCTTGGCAAGTATACTGAAAATAGCCTCTTTGCCCACCAGAGTTTGGCTTGACCCACCCCTCTGTAGACAGGTCACTCTTGCCAGGGCAGAGGCATCACCAGATGCAGGGCAAGAGGCTAAGCCAGTCCTGCTGCCGATCATGCCTAACCCGCGGTGTGGTTGCTGTCAGTGACAGTCTCAAATGAAGTCATGAATGAGCCCGAGAACGTGGCCGCTGCGGTGCGTCTGGGCCCCCTCGGTTCCCTCGCGGGGAGCGGGGCGCTAGCGAGAAACCAACCTCATGTGCTTTGAAGCAGTAGACACTGCAGGCTGCCTGTGCCTGGTCCATTCTCACCCTCTTCCTCACTGACACCTCTTCTGTACTGACCCGTTTGGCATACGCTGAGTCCTGTTGAAGATGCCCACACGTCGGGTAGACTCTCTTAGGCCGAGGTGGCAATACGGCCCCGTTCTGGTTAGTAGGATCTAATTAGGTTATTCTGTTAGACGAGGCTTCTGGGAAAGGTGTTTGTTTGTTTGTTTGTTTCTCCTTTCTTTCCTCCTGGTAGAGAGGAACCTGTTCAGCTGGTCATGCCTTCTGCCTTTCGCCCTTCCCTCTTCCTCCTTCCTGGAAGACAGATATGATGTCTGAGGCAGAGCAGCAATCTTGTGACTGTGAGGATGGTGCAGCGGGAACTGTATCCTAGGTGGCAGGCTTGAACCACATCCAGATAACCTCCGGGCTCATTGTCCCCCTAAGAGGTGAGAAAAGCAAGGCTAAAGTACCACAGTTGAGTTTTTGTTCTTTGTGGTGCAGTGCAATCCCAGATTAGGGAAGCAAGCACTGTGCACAATGGCAAGTATCTGCCCTTCCCTCTGGAAGCTTGGAACACATTTCATCCTCTGGCTTGAACCCAGGTTTGGGGCGGCCCTTCTACCCATCCTTTGTACCTTGGGCCTTGGCCTTACTCTGGCTTTAGCGTCCTCTGCTCCTCGTGGACTAGAATCCACGTGCAGTGCCCCGATCGCGGAGAGCGCGCTGTGGGCACTCGGTAAGTATTTGCTGAGCAGATGAAATGAACAGTCAACCACGTTAGCGTCTGGGCCAGGATGTGGGTGAATCACAAAATGTATGAAGCCAGGCGGCCTGTCTGCCCCACCCAGTGGGGAATGTGCAGTCTCCGCTGGATCTCTTAGCCGTCCTTCTCCAGGAAGCCAGGGAGCAGGCACTGGGACTTGGGCCACAGTGTTGACGAGCTCTGGGGAGCCTCAGCTACACGGGAGGTGGAGGTGAGGGGCGGCTGGGCAGCACTGCGTGCTCACTGGTGCACTGCCCTAGCCTCACACCAGCACGTTCCTGGCTCTGGAAGCCGGGGGAGTGCTCCATTTGGAGCACTGAGACCTCCACGGCCTCTCTTGGCAGCCACCTCAGGGGTCCCCAGAAGGAGCCTCCAGAGCCCACCGTGGAGACCTCGCTGGAGACGGCAGTGCCCCCCTGGCTGTCTTTGGGGCCAGCCTTGCCTTTTCAGCGTCGCTTTGGATTCTTAGCAGCCTTTCCCCCACTAATTTTGCCTGGTGGCAGAGGTAGGAGGTTGAGAAAGGGAAGTTTATATCCACAGACAGTGGCTTCTGTCAGAGGCAGGGTCAGCCTGGGAAGGCACAGCTGCCGCTGTCGTCCCCGAGCCAGAGTTCAGGCACAGAGAGGGCCCCGGTGGCCAGAAGGAGGCAAACCACCACGGTCTCACACCCAGCTACGTGGCCCCAGTGGCCGGGGTGCACTGGGTCCCTAAGGCAGTGCATCAGGAGCCCCCACCCCCACATCTTCCAACTTCTGCCCTGTGTGCGCATAATCACCTGTCACCAGCTAAAAATCCTCACTGCAGAAAGCTCACACACCAGTTAGACGTGAGGATGACAGACACATCAATGCCCTGGCTTGAAGATGAAGACTTGGGCATTTCGGAACCATGTATTTTAATGGCGTCTCAAGGTGTGGGAATGCGAAGCCTTGTGTGATTGTCCCATAGGATCACTGGGTTCTGGCCACACCGCATGCCAGCCTTCTGCAGACACCGCCTGTGTGAGGTAAAACTGGTCCTGATTTGTGGGTCAGAGGCCGATTGATCGGTTAAGGGAAGTTGAGAGATTGGCCAGAGTGCGTGGATTTGCTCCACTTCCCCCGTTTGTCCAGACCCATGCATGTAGCTCATTTATATCCCCCACGTACTGTGATCAAAGATGGTTTCTGAGCACTGAGATCACGTGCACACAGCTACCCCAGATGTTCAGGGCACCGTCATAAAATTAGCAATTATCAAGCATTCAGACGTGCTAATTGTTTCTTGTCTTGGACGTTTGCAACACACAGAGGCCCAGTGTGTCAAGAGGTGCTCGATGGCCATCAGTGATGCGTGAGGGCTGATCTGAAATGGGTCCAAACGCTGTGGACACCTTAGGTTTGCAGAACTGGCCCTAGGATCACAAGAGCCAGGATTCTGTGATGCCAACAGGAGTTTTCCAATTCTGGGCATCAAGCACACAGTCCGGAGAGCGTGCTCTCTCGGCTCTCAGGCTCGGTCAGCGCTGGGGGATGCCGAGAGAGTCCCTGGTGAGGAGGCCTGCGGTCTGGAAACCCAGACATGGATGATCCAAGCACCAGGGACAGGAAGGAGGCCTCTGATCCTGGACCACGAGGGGATCCAGCAACTCTGCCTAAAGGAGGCTCCTGGCACCCTTTCGCAGTGGGATGTGCGTGAGCGATGTGCATGCCCTCCATGTGCCCTGGGTCTGGGGGCCTGGGTGTCTCCAGGGCCCCCCATGATAGGTTTCCAGGCCTGCCCCCTCGCTCGCTGCCCCACTCCCTCCCTCTCTCCCTCCTTGCGTCTTTGAAGCATACTTAAGTAGGTGCCAGAGCTAATCACAAACTGAGAATAAAGGAACGAGCAAGCATTCATCTTTCCAAAGAATGTGCTGATTATTCTGACTTTTTGAAGGAGCAAGTCTGACTTCGAGTGGATTCCACCATGAAAAAATACTGTGTGAGTTCCTGTGCAGCGAGGGTGGTGGAGCTCCCCCGGCGTGTTCTTGTGAAACCTCATGGCCTGGGCTCCTTGCTTCTAGTCCTCAGGGGGTGCTGTGGCATGTAGCAGGCTGGTCTGGTAAAATCCTTTGCTTTTGTCAGCAGGCTCAGAATTTGGGTGACTTTTTGCCCGGGCTCTCGGCTGCCCTCTCCTGGTGTTTCAGGCTGGCTCCCTGACTCCCATCCTTCAACAAAAGAGAACAAAACAAAGCAAACCTACTTAATTATCTTTGGCCAGTGTGTTCTTTCTTCCAAAGCCCATTTCCCTTCCCGACCTCCATCAGGGCAAGCTGGTGTGTGTCGAGGACGTCCCTGGCACTAATACACCCGCTCTCTCCGTGCCTTCGAGACACCTGTGGGCTCGGGGCGTTTGCAGGTCCTACCCCAGCCCCGCTGGGTCATGCAGAGTTCTCCGTGACTGGGCAAACCCCACCCGCCTTTCCAAGGAGGAGTTCGCTTGGGTCACGGATCGTGTTAGTTTCGTAGGGTACTCCAGGGGTCCGTGTAGTTAGTGGCTTGAAAGACACAAATTTAGCTTCTTGCTGCTCTGGATACCAGAAAGCCAGCATGGGCCAGTCCTCCAGGCCGCCATCAAGGCGTGGGCAGGGCTGCTTCCTCCCGGAGGCCCCAGGGCAGAGTCCGTGGCCTTGCCTGCTCAGTTTCTCGGGGTGCCACGCTTTCCTTGGCTCACAGCCCACACTCCGTTCCCACAGTCCCACCAGTATTTCTGCCGGTGCCCCCCCCCCCCCACCCCGTGCTCTCATCACCCCCCTCTGACCCAGGGGCCTCCCTCTTCCACTTACAAGGGCTCTTGGAATGGCACGGGCCCACCGCAATAACCCGGCCTTCCTTAGCCTCTGGGTCCTTGCCTTGGTCACTATGCAGAGGCCTGTGTGCAGGGCAGGTGACACTCGCAGCCATCCCCGGGGCCTCCCTTTGAGCCTCTGTTTCTGGCCCCCACGCGCTGAGGTCCTGCTGTGGCTCGCGCACCTTGCCGTGTTCTTCATTCAGTTGCTGGGGGTCCTCAGCAGTTCACATGGACACCCCCTTCACTGTGGGGGAGACGGGGGTCCAGAGCGATGGAGGAAGCCGGGGCGAGTTAGGAAATGCCAGTGCCTGGACGCCCCATGCTGCTCATCTCATTCCCAGAGCCCCCACCCCCCGTGTCCTGTGTCTGTAGTAGGGACCCAGATGGGCAGCTTCTTCGTGGCTCCTGAGATGCGATTCGCCACCTGAGAGCCTGCTGGGGAACGGAAGCTGTAGAGCCCACAG
Source organism: Neomonachus schauinslandi (assembly GCF_002201575.2). Lineage (NCBI taxonomy): Eukaryota > Metazoa > Chordata > Mammalia > Carnivora > Phocidae > Neomonachus > Neomonachus schauinslandi. Next base: position 136,033,397 of record NC_058412.1, read on the forward strand.
CAGCTTGCGATCGGGCTGCTTCGAACATGGCCTTGTTTGGCTTCGCTGTTTTCTTGCTGACAGTGCGTGGGGATTTAGGAAGGATTAAGGTAAGCCTTCAGCGACAGATAAATATCCCTCATGTATGGGAGGCTGGTCCTCGTGGAGGACGGGAGCTTCCCTGCCGAGGCCAGAGGCACCAGGAGAAGCCACAGGTGCGGAGGGAGGCCTTTGTGGCCTGGCATGAGTGCATTTTCCATTTGGAATCCAGTTTAATTACGTTCCAGCCCCCAGGTGGGGGATGCAGACCCATGTCTGCCCGGAAAGGATCTTTCTCTCTCTGTCTTTGAACCGGATGGAGGAGGGTGGCTCACCTCTGGGTCTTCCCTCAGCACTGTGCATCTGTGTTTGTCCATCTGACTTGGAAAAACGTTGGATTTTTGTCTTGCATTGGTTTTGCTGCCAAATGTAAGTTTGAACACTGTTGACATTGATCTGCCTGGGAAGCTGAGAGGGAGCCGTCGGTGTTCGTGTTTGCTAAGCACGTGGTGCCAGGCTTCTGCTGCCTGCAAGGCTGAGGAAGAAGTGGGGAGTCACAGGCGGGCATTCTTGGGACAGGGGCCCGGCTGGGCTGTCCTCCTTTTTGTGGACCTCAGTTTCCTTATCTGAAGAGCAGAGGCACATCCAAGCGGGATGGAGGAGCTGCCTGCCTGGGGAACACTTGTGAAACCCAGCAGGCCCCTGGGTCCCCTCCCAGACCTACCATAGTGGGTCGGATGGTGGGCCCCCAAAGATTCATCTACCTGGAACCTGTGACTGGAACTTTGTTGGGAGGAGGGGTCTGGCAGGCATAACTAAGTAAGGCTATTGAGATGAGATTATCCTGGATAATCCAGGTGGGTGCTAAATCCAAGGACAGGTGTCCTCATAAGAGACAGAAGAGCAGAGACACGGGAGAAGCCATGGGAAGGGAGGCAGAGGGGGAGATACAACCACGGCTCAGGGCGGCTATAGGTACCAGAGGCTGAGAGAGGCAGCAAGGACCCTGCCCTGGAGCCTCCCGTGGGCAGCACAGCCCTTCCCACAGCTTGACTTCAGACTCCGGCTTTTGAACAGCAAGAGAATAAGTTCCTGTTATTCTAAGCCCCCGAGCTTGTGGTCATTTGTTACAGGTGCCCCGGGACACCCAGACACCCAGTGCAGCAGAAATCCTGGGGCTGTGCCCAGGGACGCTGCCTGATTGGTCGGTCTCCCAGGGAAGCTGGTGCTCCTCTAAGCCCGAGGACCTCAGGTCTAGAGGAATTTTAGCTTCGGAATCCCAGGGTCAGCGTCCCTGGTGCGGAACCGCTTTATTCCTGGGGGTGTCTGCTGGGTGGTCCCTGGGGTCTGAACGCGCAGCTCGGGCATGCAGCTGGCACGATGCCCTGAGCGTCCACCTCGCCGGAACGGCGCACGAGGCCCTGCAACTGCAGAAATCCAGTCTTCTCTCTTCAAAAGCGTGACACGGAACAATGCCATCAGAACTAAAACGCGCGTGGAACGTTTGCTCTCTTCCCCTTATCTTCCCTTGTCAGATGCCATCTTCAGGGGGAATATAGCTCAGATCGTATTGCGTAGATACACTATAAATATTTTGTTCATGGGAAGGTCTGCATTTGGGCTGGTGGAACTACTGCCTCTGGCTTAGGAGAGGCTCGCTCCCCCTGCTGCCCAGATGTGGAGGCTCGCGGGGAAGGCGCGGGCGCTCAGGCAGGGGAGCATTTATAGAACGCGCCTCTTCTCTCCCCAAAACTGCTTTGTTGAGCAAAGGCAAAAAGGCATTATTTCTGGCTCCGAGTGTCAAGTTTCTTGTGTTTCGAGCAGCCGCGTTTTTGCTGCCTGGCTGCTTACTCCTCCGAAAGCAGAGGTCAGCGTGCTTGCTTCAGAGAGCGGCGGCTGAGCTCTTTCCAGGGCCCATCCCTGTGGCCGTCACTTCTTTACCGCTTCGTTGGGGGCAGCCTTGCGTATCCCTGGGGACCGTCACTACCCTGTCCGTGGGTGTGCAGTTGCCGGGGGAGCCCGGGTGCCCCGCGGGGAGTCAGCAGCTGCTGCATCCCGTAACCCGGCCATCCCGACTCTTCTGGGGTCTGGATGGGCAACCCTGGGCCGGCGCTGTGGTGGGCTTGGCCTGTTCCTACCAGAGCAGGACTGTCGCTGCTGGACTCAGGATGTCTCGGGTCGCCGAGCACCCCTCAGCTGGGCCCTGGGGCTGCGTTTTCCATTCCCCACAAGTGCCTCTGGCAGCTTGGGCTGAGTGAGAAGGGCCCTCGTTGGGGAACTGCCAGGGAAGCTGTTTCCTTGCTTGGTCCTGAGGCTCAGGCTGGTTTGCACTCTGAGGGGATTTCAGGGAGAAAGACACCCTTTTCCCTTTCTTTCTTTTTTTCCTGCAGTGAGATGCTGACAGAGGGAAGCCTTGGCTGGCTCCTCAGAGGGGACACCTGTGGGCGTTTGATTAATGAGCGCCTCTGGCGAGCAGGGGAAGCCCACGAGAAGCCGCGTGCTGGTCCCAGCACCCGGCCCTAATCCAGGAGTCAGCAGGACCATCGTTCTGGTCTGTCGATTGTCTGTGGTGTTGTGTTGGGCAGTGCTGGGCACCCGCTGGTGCCCACTGGATTGACCTGCACAACCACCCTGTGAGGGAGGCGCATGATTAACCCCCCTTTACCAAGCAGGGGATGCTGATGCACAACACTCTGGGGCCCCTCGTTCACCCTCCTGCACTGGTGCTGGAGGAGCCTGGGTTTAAGCGGACAGCCTGTCGCCTGAGGCCATCCCGCTGCCCTGCCCACCGCAGCCTCGGATTTTCCCAGTGGACATGGGGCACCCTGGGGTCCAGGCCTGATCAGCTTCCAGGGGTCCGGACCATCATTCACTGTGTGACAGCAGGTTCATGTCCTTGCGACCTTCTGTAGCACCCTCCATAGGAGGAGGTGAGGGTTCCGATTGCAGGGGCAGGTCTGGGGGGCCAGCAGGACGATGCGGGTGAGGCGGTGCCTGCCCTGCTGAACGATGAACACCGACCGGGTCACCGTCGCTGCTGCAGCTCAGCTAAGTGGAGCCCGGGCCTGCAGCATCTCTGCTTTCTGGAGGCTTTGGGGAAGGGAAGCCCACATCCAGGCCCCAGCCCCGAGCAGACTCTCAGAGAAAACGCTGCATTCCTGATGCGTGACCGGGACACCCGTGGCCGCAGGCACCCCTCTTTTCCATGCGGTCAGTGGATGAGCTCAGATGCTCCTCTTGAGAGTCTAGCCCCGAGATGCGGGGAGCCGGCCTTTGATGCAGTCACTTTTCTGTTAGACCGTGGCTCCATTCCGTAGGTTTTTACGGTTATGTCTGGGAACTTTTCCCTTCTTGGCCTTTCCTTTCTTGTGTGCAGCCAGAGACCTTTTGGCAAAAGGCGTGTTTTTAAAATTGAATAAATAAATTATGGAGTGGCTTCTTTAAAGCTCTGTAGGCTCATGGAGGGGCACAAGTGAACCTAAGTTATTCACTGTGGTTATTTGTTAACAGGGCTCTGGTGTGATTGGATTATGTCATGGCGTATTTAATGCTGGGGCCGGGAAGCTCCAGGGGGATCAGAAGCTGGCCGAGCAAGATGTCCACATACAGGGTCTCCCTCTGTAAAGCTGGATGCTTGCTTCTTCACTTGATTCTTAAGCTACCTTACTGTTGCCCACCTTCCCTCAATACAAAGAAGGGATCATACCACTTGTCTCATGTAGTCCTTAATATTTTAAGATGAAAACAGATTACCAGGAAGGGCTGAAAGTGATGAGATTGTGATCAAAACTCTGTAAAATTATAGAGCCTATGTTTTCTTGAGAACAGGGAGGCTCCGAGATGACTTTTTTTTTCCTTTAAAGGAGCTGGACAGCTTAAGGATTGATCTGCAGAGAAGTGTAAGATACACTTCCATGTGGGAAAAAAAAAATACTTACATGCTTGAAAGGTTAATGGCTGGTAAACGTCAATTTTCTACAATTCTGGCTAATAAAAATACATTATAAGACATAAAATGTCATGCTGCCAAAATCACAGGGGTCTTTGAAATCCATTTGAAGTCTTGGATCCTTTGAAAATGATTGGGGGTGGGGGGTGAGGTGTGAGCTTCAAGTCTTTTCCTTCAAGGTTGAGTGATGGCACCTTTGCAGGAAGGTATGAGCATCTCCAAAGAGGCGGAGTCTTTCTCCCAGATTTTTGGTTGAAACACTGAACAAGTGCTCTGGATTCCTAGGTAGGCCTAGAAACTGCAGGTGGCTCTTTACTTCGGTAGCTCTGTCCACCCCAATAAACCTGCCCTGCATGTGTGGGTCTTTGAGATGGCCCTGCTCCGGGGATTTGCATTCAAAACACTGTAAGCACGGTATTCCCTAAAAACCTCTGGTTTTTTAAACATGATGACAGCAACAGCCTTTTGTGTCAGCCCCTAAAATTAGAATGGGCTTGTCTCCACTCTTTGGGTAGGAATTCCAGTGCACAGAGATTCTGGAACTTTCTAGAGTCTCCCGGGGATAACCTGGGGGACTGGAGAGTAAGGGCCTCCTCGCCCTAGCCTCTCCACCTCCCCTGTCTAGTTTGCTTTCCTTGCATGTGAGTCTGAGTGTGCAGAGCAGATGCCTGAGCACCTAGGGAAAACCAGCAGGGCTGCCTAAAAAGAAGTGCTCGTGGTGTGTTACTGTCCCAGGGTCCTTCGGGTCCCATGTCTTCTGCTGGGTTAAATCAAGCCCCTCGACAAGGGGGCCCCTTCTTCCTAAGTGATGGAAGACAGCCCTCACGTCCAGCCTGGCTGATTCAGCGTGATGGAGGGGACTGCGGGCTGTCTTCCTGGTTTCTTTGTGAGCAGGATTTGGGCTGGCGCAGGGCCGCGGGCTCGGCTCCAGCATCTCATGAGGCTGCAGCAAAGAGGCTCCCATGTCTGCAGTTCGGTTCTGAAAATCTCCCGTGCTCACCCGATGCTGCCTCTCACCTGTCATCCTCACACGGTGCGTGAGGCCATGGGAACCTAAAATAGGAACTTGATTTTCCAGCAGGGTGAGCCAGGAGAGGTCGTACCTCCCGCCGGGGATGTGATGTGAGAGGAGGTGCCACTCACAGGATGGGTCTGTCCCAATGTAAGAGAATCTTACTCTTGCCTTTTCCCAGTGGAAACACTAAAAAAGAGGGTTGCTGGGGTCTCACACCAACACGCCAAGGTTTGGGTCTGGGCAGGTTGGGACTCTTGGGACTGACCCAGTTGGGTTCATGTGGGTTGACTGGAGGTGCGGGGGCGGGGGTGGGAAGGGAGCCGAGGGACAGTGGCCTGAGAGCATGGGGACTTGGGAGCAGGCTGCCAGGCTTGTAATCAGTTGCCTCCTTTCTCTTGGAACTCTGTCATGAGTGGTGTTTCCTCCAATTACAAAAGAGGCAGCGAGAAGAGAGTTCTTTCTAAGCCTCCGTCCTCACAGGAGCCCTGGCGCGGTGCTAGGGACTGCTGGAGACATGCCCCATTGTTGGGCTCTAAAAGGAGGATTCTGGAAGGATATCATTATGTGACGTGAAAAGTCCCCCAGTGGCTTCCTTAGGTTGCCGCTTCAAGGAGGCACTAATTAATCACTTCCTGCAACCACAGGCGAGTAGGGGCCGCTCCCAAGACCAGGAGGCTGCAGGCTGCCCTCTGTCTGTCTGCTCTCCACGCAGGCAGAAAATCACATTGTTTCCTTACTTCGAAAGGCGGTTATTTCATCAGGAAGCCATCCCCTCCCTGCGGTTATCTAGGAATTGTCTTATTGCATTTCTCCCTTATCAGTTTTGAAATGATATTATTTCCTTCTTGCTTAAATGCCATGCGGGTTCAAAGTTTTGTTGTTGGAAGTGGCGCCACGGATGATGGCCTTGTTTATTACCAGAGTTCCTGGTCACTCTCGAGGAGGGCAGATGTGACCGGGAGGCCGCGTGTGACTCCGGATGCTTGTCTGTGTCTTCCTGCAAGAGTCCCGAGTTCCGAGAGTCAAGCAGGAGCTGTGGAGGCAAACGCTTATCTATTTATTTCCGAACATATTGTGCCGTTAATCTCTACTCACCGTCTCCCAGTGGAACTGCTCTTCGTGAGACTAGCCTCTCTCCAGAAAGTTATTTGATTTTTGATGTAAGGAAAGGATTAATGCAGTTGGATTTTGATAAGGCTGTCCATCTTGTGTGGCACAGACATGCTCGTCCTGCCCGTATCTCTGACAGTTGGTTCGTTACGTGGGAGCACTGCAGAGCAGCAATACGGGGCGTGCAGAGATAATTGTAGTTTTGCTATTTAAAAAATAAGTCTAGTGCTTTACAATGTTAAAATGATAACCTGTTTAGGGAAACTCACAGTGCCTGTCTTTTGGCACAGAAAAACCTCTTCTAGCAGCTAGACTTAGATCCTATTAACCTATTTTTATTTTCCTGAGCATAAATTAAAGCCTCATTTCTACTTGCACTCTTAAGCTAGAACGTGGGTCCAGAAGTGCATGTGTGCAGTGTCGAACTAAACATTTCCAGGACTCTACACCAATGATGAGCTTATGCCTTTGTTTCTAAATGATCTCCAGTGTTGAGGTTAGATGTACTTGGTTAGACTCAGCCTAAGTAGCTTGATCTGTGGTGGATGTTCCCGATCCAGGTGCTAATCTTGGTGTCTTACCTGGGAATTGGGGGGGAGAGGATTAGAGGCCACATTTGCACAGTGGATAGGTATGATCCCATATTCCTGCCGCCCCCCTCTCCCCAGCAGGACGTTCACACCCACTCACTCACGCTGCTGTTTCCCTTGTGGCCACAATGATGTTTTGATGGGATGGGCATCCGTGGAGGCCCAGGGTGGTGGTTAAAGGATGCTGGATAATGGAGACTGGGCCTGTTATTCTATCACGGTGGCTCTGAGAAGGCCACAGGTCAGGGGCTGTTGGATAGAGAAAGGCTACCTTCATTAATACATCACATTGTTTATTTTGCCGTCAGTGGTGATGTCTTGCTTCAGAGATGCTTGTGGATCTTTGGATCCACAGATACCGGAGCAGCTGTATCACTTCTGGGCCATTAGTCACGGGTCCCAGAGGGTCTTGGGCCCCCGCGGTCCCCGGGCCCCTTTCCCTTTTTCCCCACACCACGCCCACCCCTTCCGGGGGCCAGCGTGGAGCCACCCGCTGAAGCAGCTGGAACTTGTCAGCCCTTCCTTCAGCCACTCCGCTCCCTTGTTTTGGCTGCTCCCCCCCAGCTGCCCTTTGATCCATGGGAACCTTCCAGGGCCTCCTGCCTCAAATTCCATTTCTCCATGGAGCCCCCTTCTGCTGCCTTCTCCCATCCCCCTGCCTGAGCTAAGTGAGATTACTTACTTTCACCTCCATTGTCTCATAGCTTTATTAACGTACGTGATGATGTGGTTTTATTGTGTTCTCCACGTCTGCCCGAACTGTGGTCATGCTGTGAGTGTGAGTGTGTTTGCACGTGTGGGCGTGCCGTTAAAGCTAGAGAGGTGCAGGAGGAGGTGTGCTAGGGAGCTGGAGAGCGAGGCCAACTCCCCAGGTCATCTACAGAGCCTCCATCCCAGGAAGGAATCTTTGCAGGAAAAGGAGATGAGCTTTCCCCCACCTCTTGGAGGGACAGAAGCTGGGACTGATAGGCAAGAAAATGTGAAAGCATGGTAATTAGCGAAGGGTGGGCATAAAGTGGGAAAGTCAAAGTATTTTTCATTTTGCACGTCTGTGTTAGGGCTTGCTCAGTATATTTATTAAGCCATTATCAAAGCAAAGTAAGACAAGTGGGTCTTCATCTAATGAAATTGCCCCTCTGTGGGCTGTGTTAGCTTCAGGTGTCCAGAGCATAACTGGATAACAGTGGTGGTTATTGCGTGAGTCTTCGGGCTGGACAGCTCTCCCTTTGCCCACCCAGCACAGTGCATGACGCTCCTGGTGGAGGAGGGGCAGGGCTGACTTTTCCAGCTCCGGTTCTAACTTGGAACTGCAGGGTGTGTGCCGACCAAGCCTGATAGAGTCTTCGCACTTCAGCCCCTGGTGCCTTTCTCCGACTCAGGACCTGTGTTACCAGCCCGCTGAAAAGCATGCGGGCTGCTTTTTGGTAAACTTTACTTGCTGGGTCATTTGGCTGATCTGGGCATCGGCAAGACAGGCGGTTCTTCATCCGGGGGCCAGCGCACCAAGGAGGCCCACCCGATGATCTCTGCTTTATGTCTTTAGTTATCTGACTTTTTGTCCTGCCGGCCACCACTGCCCTGTCTGCGGGTATCACTTCTCTGCTGAGGATTCGGTAGTTCTGCAGAGCTATGTTGATCTCAGGGAATGGAGATCTGGAGGCGCCTGTGTGTCTGAATGTGCAGGAGTCAAGCTGCTTGGCTGATCACATTTTATTGATTCATCTCCTCTCCTGGCCTTGCCGAGCCCGAGGCCTCCCCAGATGAGGTGGTGGTGTTTTGGTGTTTTGGTGCTATGGGCGTTCTCATTCTAGATACTGAAACGTGTTCCTCGTGCAGCAAGGATGTGTTTGCTGTACCGTATGCAAATGGTGGCCACTGGGCTGGGGCAGCGTCCCGCCCCGGTGCTCAGCCCTCGGGGAGACGCCCAGGGCTTACTCACTGTTCCCAGAGGACAAGTTCAGAATGCACGAGAGACAGGCGATGTGGAGGGGGGTGGGAGTGCCACAAAGCACGCTCTGTCTCCTGCAGAAGCACGGAGTCCAGGCTCTGCTGGGTCTCTGATGATAGGCTCGTGGGGTCCCAGAGGCCTCTGAGGAAGGACGGCGCCCTGGGCTCTCACACTCCGTGATCGATGCTGATGTGATGAACTCACTTCCCAAGTGGGGGTTGGCTAAGATCCCAGCAGCAGGGATAATTCCTTACTGGTGGACGTTCAAGATGGACAGTCAGAGCCGAGGGCTGAGGCTGGGGCGGGGATCTCTGTGCTGGACCCTGCCTCCCTCCGAGGGCCACCCCACATTCCTTTACTTCTAGGGTGAGAAGCCACGTGGCTGTGACAGGCCGGGCCCATGGGGACACCCAGTCAGGGCTGATCGCTGAGCAGGTGATGGGGCATGTCCTCCCCAGTGGGGTCTGTGTGCTGGCACAGCTTCCCTGACTCCCTCACCCCCTCTCAGATGGAATTGTTTGGCCCTTCATCCCTTTTCTCTGCTCTCCGCGGGGGAGTTCCCGCCTCTCCTCATCTCGGGTGGCAAGTCTTCTCCAGAGCCCTGCCCCCCACCCGCAGCTAGGACCCCTTCCCCACGCCCCCGGGAGAGGGTGCCTCTGCTATGGTTGGGCCGCCGTGGGACTCAGCCTGGGGAGGTCAGTGGCCGGCTCCTCCTTCCCCGAGCACCTGCAGGGGCCAGTCTCCCACAGATGGAGGGAGACAGTGGGAGTGGTCTGAGAACTGGGGAGCCTCCCCTCCTCCGAGGGAGGTGCCCTCACCAAGCCTCATGGACACGCAGATGTGGCCTGCACTCCCAGTGCCCAGTCCGAACCCTGATGTGAAAATCTCTAGTCTTATGATGTTCTGTGAGTCAAGCACACAGCAGGTCGCTGGGCCAAATTTCAGTCCTCCGTGCACGATTGTGGGTTCAACTCTGTTTCCAGTAACAGGGCGGCTATGTGGAGGCCAGTACCGATGGGAGGCTCTGACACTGGTCTTGAAGACAGGTAATTGAGAGAAGGGACATCTTAGGGCCCATGGTTGCAAGGAAGAAACCCTCCTCCAGGGGTAAAGACCAGGCCTGGGGTCATAGAATAGACCTCCACATGCCCTGGGCCTGTGAGGCCGGTCTGGGGATGTCCCCACCCTCCCACTAGCCATGAGCCTTGACCGCTGGGGTGGGTGGATTGGGGTGGCTGTCCCCTGGGCCTGGGCATGAGAAGGGGGTGTGGGGAGAAGGCTGGTGCAGGAAGAGCAGGGGCAGGGGTGCAGGTAAGTGGCACGAGAAGGAATCTTATTTTGGTGTGGAATTGCCAGGAAGGCAGGAAAGTGGGTTTTAACTGCACTTTGTTCAAACCCGGGCTGTCAGCGCCTGGGGACCCCCAGAGCATCAGGCTCTGCGCTGCGTCCTGACGTATGGGGCCTGCGGTACGTCTGGAGGATTGTCAGGGTGCCCATGGTACACACAACCCTAGGGACGGGGTCCTCCAGTGACAGAGACCCCTGTCTTCGCTCCCAACATCAAGGCCTCAGGATGGCACCAGGATGTCCTGATTCTTGCAAATCTTGATTTCTCACAGAGAAAGCAAGCACCAGGTGTGAAGCAAAAATTTAAGGGCGTTATTTTGCTTTTGCTGTGCTTATTTATAAGCAGAAGGTTACACATTGATATAAATTTCCCTGTTAAATGCATGTACTTCCGAAAGATGAAGGAGTCCGTTAAAACAGAGGCAGAGGTCTGACTTAGAAGGGGACTTGGGGAGACCACAGTGCATGGCGTCCGTGTGTGAAGTGCAGGCTTGCTGACCTGCGTAGGGTTTGGGGCCGAGATGACCTTCCTGGGGATCTGACCTTGCTTCTCTCCCTCTTCCCTGAAGCAATGGGTGAGCAGGCAGTGGTCTCCTATCGCTGTTCTGTCTCCGTGCTCTTGATGGTAAGAACCACTGGCTGATTTTCCATGGTGATGAAGTGTTCCCCGTGCAAGTCACAAGTTTTAAAGATATTAGGAGGGATAATGTACCAAGGGTCTGCAGGTGGGGCAGAGCCTTGGCTGGGATCCAGGATGCATGCTGTCCTCTCTTCTCGGACACACAGCTCAGAGCCGTCCACATGCCCTGACCCAGAGTCTGTGGTCGGCAGGGCTCCGCCTCGCACCCCAGGTTCCGGGCAGCGGCATGTAGACCTGTGTGCACCTGTCACCCCTCCAGGATGGTACCGTCAATCATGGAAGGGTGTCCACATAGCCAACGCCAAAGCCAAAGGGGACATGCGCTTGTGACCCATGTCAGGGGACAGACCCTAGACCTGTACATTCATCACGGGGGCCCCGGTCGACCCTGCCAGCCTGACCACCCACGTGATAAACACGGGAGAACACACGGCATCTGCAGATCGAGCAGGTTCTGTCCACACTTCTGATCTATTTGCATGTTTCTTTGAAAACCCTAGCTGCTCTGGGGAGAGGCGGTTGGTGTAGAAGCCAGTCAGGAGCAGGATTGATGATGAAATAAGGCAAGAATGAACCTAACACACTTTAGAGAAGATGGTTTCTTTTAAAAAGATACCTTTCATCTGTCCCTCTTGTATTAATATGACATTTTGTATCTTTAAAATGCCAAAAAAAGTTTTTTGGAAACTTAAAAAACAGAAAAATACAAAGAAGATTCAGTGTAACTTTGTCTCCCTCCCTGGAGGAAAGCACCTTTACTCATTTGGCATGTCGTCTGTGTGCATGTGAGTGTGTGTGTGTGTGTGCGCAGGCTTGCACAGATGGACGTGTTGTGTGTAGGTGTGCAAGTGTGTATGTGACTGGTGTGTGTTCATGCCCCCACAGGCTGCGTGTGCCCCGACGTGCACACAGGTGCTTTGTGATGGGTGTGCGTGGGCTTGAACGTGTTAGTGTGTGTGTGAGGATGTGGGTGCGGTACGCACAAGCACACGCATGTGTGGCACACACGGGGATTGCCACACGCACGTGCGGCATGCGTGTGGTGGGACAGGATATATCCAGTTCTTGGCTGCTGGAAATGATGCCGTGATGAAAATCTTTGCAAACGCGTCTTACGGTGCGGCTCTCATTATTTCTTGCTGATGGATCATTAGGAGCAGAATTCAGAATTTCTGGTTCAGAGGTTGTATTTGTTACACAGTCCTGGATCCACTTGTCTAAAGGATGTTTCAGAGACATGGTGCCGATTTATGTTCCCGGGGAGGAGGCTGGGGATGCGTGTGTCCCTACACCTTGCGGCCCGGAGGCCCTAATGTGGCCATTCTTTTAAAACTGTGTTCCAGTGTGACCGGGGCGTCGGGGGGGTGGGGGGAAGATGGCATCATCTGACCTGTATTTATGCAATCAGTGCAGAGGCTGGGCATTTAAAAAATCTGTTTTTCCCTCCTTTTGCAAAATGCCACGTCCGAGTTTGTTCATGTTTCTACTGGGGGTGATGGATGTGGCCGACACAAATGGAGAAGTTCATCTGGGGAAATCCGACATCTGTCTTCAGCCTGCAAACACGCTTGCGTTTCTGTGAGCCCAGTTGCCACTGAAATCCCTCAGGGAGGTTTTGTGATTTCTTATTCGGGTAGTTTTGGTGCATTCTTAGAGTCTGTCCCTAAGCGCCTAGTATGTGCTAATGTGTGCATAATGCATACTCAGCATGGAGGTGCTGGAGATGTGTGGTTGATGGAATCCATTTTATCCAGGGACCATTTGTTTATATTAATAAGTAAGCAGAACCCATCCAAATTGGCTGAAGCCCCACCACGGGTTCTGTGAAAGGTAGTGGAGCTCTCTGCGGCCCAGAGCTGAGGGTTTAAACAGCTGCAGGACCAGGGCGGCCCGAGTGTTCTGTAGAGGACCTGATCTTCATTATTTCAGGCTCTGTTGTCCAGATGTTGGCGGGACCCACTCCACCGCTCTCGGAGCACAAAACCCAGCCGTGGGAAGGGCTGGCTCTGTGCTGGGAAGGCTTTACCCACTACTCCAGGCCAGGGGCCGGATTGGACGCAACACAGAGTCCCCCCTTCCTACTTCTCTGCCAGATCCTCCCATTTTCACTTTCCTTTTTTCTGGACGTGTGGAGGAGAACGGCCCCTGGTTGGGAACTCATGCCCTGAATGCTTCATTCTTTGATCTCCATCTGAAGCTCGGTGTTCTCAGTCCCAGTCGACAGATGAGGAAGCAGAGACCAGCAAGCTGGGAGGACATTGCCAAGGTCTCAAGGAACCCATAGCTGCCCATGGAAAGTGCAGCTCAGAGCAGGTCTGGCGTTGGGGCCAGAGGACACGGAGTGTGCCCCACCCCCCCCCGCCCACCGAGGCCCAAGTGGGCTGGAGGGGCAGCAGAGGACACAAGGACACGGAGCCACCGCGATCCCTGCCTGGCCCCTCGGGCCCCGCCACGGAGCGCTTTGTGCCAGGCAGATGATAATGACACCCATAACGGCGGCCGTAACAGTGAGAGAGAAAGGAAATGGAACATTATTAACCACTGATGGGTAGTGTATTCAGTTTTCAATTTAATGATCTGCAACTGCAAATCTAGGGTTAAGAACGAACCAATTTCTCACTTCCTTTTTGCTCTGTTCATCCCAGATAAGGAAATGAAAGGATTACTCCACAGACGTGCAATCCAAATGTCAATGTTCTGCCTCGTTAGGGAAACGGGTGCGACTCCCCTGAAAGCCCGCACCGTGGGGACGATGTTGCGCAGCTCACCTGCTCGGGGGGCACTTGCAAGGGGCACGTGGGCCTCCATGGGGAGGGGAGGTTGTCCCCCGGCGCTGGAAGCCTGCTCCTCTCCAGCGCCCTCGCCCCTTCTCTCCAGTCCTCCTTCCCGAGGCCATGCCCTTGTGCATCACTGCCATCCCGGGGTTGCGTGGGCCCGGCAGCGGGGTGGGAATGGCTGTCCAGAGCCCGTGGAAGCGGTTCCTGGTGGCGGGGGTTGGCGCTGCTCATTCCCACCATCCTGGCAGGGCACTGAGAGAGGAGGAGACAAGTGTTCAAGTTGATGGCATGTTGACCAAATTGCGTGCTGCCCGGTTGTCTCCTTCCCAAGGCTCTTGCGTGGAGAGCGGAGGGGGAAGCCACCTGGGCTCAGTTCCACCAGGCAGCTCGGGGTGGGCGGCCTTCTGCAAAGCCAGGCCTCCAGCTGCGCTGCAGGGGTGCAGGGGGACGCTGCACCCACCCCTCCCCAGCCCTGGCGCCATGTGCTCGTCCCACAGCAGGATTTTAATGAGGCCAGCTTTTTCAGCCATTCTGCACAGGACTTGATAGAACCTTCCAGATAGGGCGCCTGGGTGGCTCAGTTGGTTAAGCGACTGCCTTCGGCTCAGGTCATGATCCTGGAGTCCCGGGATCAAGTCCCGCATCGGGCTCCCTGCTCGGCAGGGAGTCTGCTTCTCCCTCTGACCCTCCTCCCTCTCATGCTCTCTGTCTCTCATTCTCTCTGTCTCAAATAAATAAATAAAATCTTTAAAAAAAAAAAAAAAAAAAAAAGAACCTTCCAGATCAAGTGGCTGAAGCCGGTGTGTTCTTTTCACGTGACTTGAGATGGGGGGGCGGGGGGCTGCTGGTTACAGTTCAGAAGCCAAGAGTGTTTGGTAGCTAATGCTTTTACTCAAGGAGAGAAATTATGAGCAAACACTTCTGCTCGGCAACTTTGTGAAAACAAACATATGACAGCGTAAACGCTTCTCAACAGCCCTGCATATTGGTCTGGTTCACAAGACACTGAAAACCGAAAATAAAACAATGAGAAAGGATGTGTGTGCCAGCTTGCAGGGAAGAATCCCCGAATAGCTGACGGGTTCGTTTTCACTGGTTTATGGGCAGATTTCAGCGCCGCATCTGTTACTTCTCCGGGAACACTCAGACGTCCTCTGGGCTTGTTTCCTTGGACGCGGCGTGACCGACATCTGTCCCAGAGTCACTGTCAGGTGGCCCAGTTGGAAGGATGGAAGCATTGACACTGGAACATCCCACCTGCATCATTTTAAACACGGCTGACGTCACACTTCTTGACCGTGCTTCTTGAAATGTTGGGTTTGTTGTAGAACAGTCATCCCAGATGGGACGCAGAACCTCCCTGTGTGCCGTGGACGTGGGGCCCCTGCTCCCCGCTCCGTGGCCCTGACGCCGAGTTCCCTCCGTGAGTCTGTCTTCTCAGGAGTCACAACGGCCTCGGTGTCTGGAAGTGAAAGGCGTGTGTGCGCACCCGTGACCTTGCCGTGCACCCGAGCGGGTGGTCATCACTCAGCCCTCAGGAGCTCTTCTTGAAAGTGAAGACCATCTTGGGCATTGATGGGGCTGTGAGCCCTGAGACCTGTTCCTTTTCCGCCACGCGTGGTTTCATGGGGACGCCCAGGGCACTCCTGCTCCCTTCCAGGGCACCCAGCAAGTGTCAGAGCTGGGAGGCCAGTGGACATCGCAGGCTTGATTGCCAGGCTGCTGGAGCTGTGCGCTGGGTACCCGGGCCTGCCCCTGGGCCTGCAGCTCTGTGTCCTTGGGGCCAGTAGCTGGCTCCCCCGTGGCTGAGGCTTGTTGGGCAAACCCCGCTGTAACAGCCCAGGAGGGAAGTGTGACCGGGAAGTGGGCTCTGGTTTCCGGGGCTGCTCACAAGGAAGGTCCAGAAGCCGAGATGTCGAGGCCCAGGTGCCCAGGTGCCTAGGTGGGGACAGATGGCCTGGAGCCGAGCTGTGTCCATTAGGAAACGCGTGCACGTTTGCTCCTCCAGCTACAGTGAAATGCTATTCGGTGCAGGTTTTCAATGAAATTGAGTTTCACGGGATGAAAGAAAATCACAGCCAATAGGATTTGGGAGGACAGTGATCAGCCTTTAAAAAAAATCTATTTATCCAAACCCATTTGTTGAAAGAAGCCTCGGGCATATTTTCATTCTCATGATTTTGTTTTTCCCAAATAGTATGCTTTCCTCAGTGGAGTTCTCTGGTTACATGTTCCCAGAAAAATCCCCGTGCATCGAATGGCCAGAGTGATCCATAAAAATGGATTTTTCTGATCTTTGGTTCAGGCCCCCAAAGTTGAACTGTGTAACGTGTTTTAGTGGAAAAAATCACATTTGTCCCTCTTGACTGACAGCCTAATTCTCTTGCCCACCAGCATCTGAGGTTGTGGCCGTGCACGGTGGGGTCACCGGGCTGACCGGCAGGCGGTTAAGCAGGGCTCGCCGGGGCCTGGGGCTGAGGGAGGCCGGCGGGCGGGTGGGGGCCGGCTTGCTACTCACATCCCGGGCCCAGAGCCGCGGTGGCCGCGAGCCCCTGCCAAAGGGGGCGGATGCTGAGCGGCTGCTAATTAATGATCCTGCTTGTCCGGCAGGCCCTTGCTGCCTGCGGCAGGGCTGACAGGCGGAGCTGTGGTTGCCATGGGCCCGGGCGGCAGGGAGAGGTGACGCCGTCGTTGGAAGCACGGCTCCGAGGCGGCGGCGGCCGCGACACACTACACCGCAGATGAAGGCACTGGGGCCTCGAGCATGCCCGGCTGGCGCTGACGGTCCAGGGGCTGCCCCGCATGGGGAGCACGGCGGCCCGGCAGCACCGATATGAGCAGCTCCGGCTCTTACCTGCGTCGGAGGTTCAACGGTATTCATCGTCTTCAGGCAGTAGTAAAATCATCATGTTCTGAGGCGAGAGTCATAGACTCGGGCTCCTTGCAAGTAAACCGGGGCTTAAAAGGAAAATGGCTTATCCAGATCCTATTAGGAGAGGACAAAAAACATTTAAAAAGCCAGGAACTCATTCTTTGTCTCCCACGGTTGTAACGGGAAAGTGCTTTCTGGAACACGCTCCTTTGGAGAGGGTGGCCATTGTTTTTGCTCATGGGCCAAATGGAGAATTCACAGATGCTCCAGCGTGCAATGTTGGGGTGATGGGGGGCGGGGGGCTCCCTGCACCCTGCCCTGCTCGGCCAGCCCGATACAGTCCTAGCAGCGGCTGGTCCCCATGGTGGCCTGATATACTGAGCGGTGAGTGTGCCAAGGGCTGCCTTCTTGCTTCTGCACAGCTCAGGGCGCTGGGGCTGGGGACTCCACTCTAGGGGGTGACTCTGGCTGAGCGCTCCATCCCCTCCAGGACAGGCTGATTCTGAGCCTCTTTGCCTACTTTTCTGCCCATGCACTCCCACAGCACAGGGCACAGGAGTCTCAGCAGCTAGCAGTGCTTTGGGGTGTGGGGGGCCGGGGGTGCCTGGAGATGAACCAGTGTGTTCTCTGCCTTTGCCTTCAACAGACAGCTGAGGCCTGCTTGGTGATGTCCTGTGAAACAGGAGGTGACTCCAGAATGTCCCCGTAGCCAGTGGGGCCCCACGTGGCCCTGTTCTTTCCACAGCCTGCTTGACCCATCTTTCTGCATGCTCTGTGGGGAATCACTACCCTTATTCCCATTAGCTGCCTCTCATACCCCTTTTGTGAGTGGGTGAGGTGGTCTGGAGAGGCTGTAGAGCCTGCCCAAGGTCCCCCAGCCCAGGGAGGGCAAAACCTACATTGGGGGTGGACCACATACACTCTAGATGCTCCCTACTCCCCAGACCACTGCACATGGAAGGATGTTTTAGGCTAAGTCAGGTGGAAGGAGGAGTGGATGAAATGAATGGATGGCAGGTGGGTGGGTGGATGGATGGGTATATGAAATGCATGGTAGGTAGCTAAATGGAGAGAAGGGTAGGGAGGTGGAGGGATGGGTAGATGGATGGACAGATAGGCGGGGGATGGAGGGATGGATAGAGGGTAGGGGGATGGGTGGATGATGGATGGGTAGATGGGTGGATGGTAGATGGAGAAAGGATGGGTGAGCAGGTGGAGTGATGGGTAGAGGGAAGGAGGGCAGGATGGATTAATTTGAGTTTCTTCATAATGGTTATTACTCAGCAGATTTTTCTGGAGCTGCTGGGTGTGACAGGCTGGGGCACTGAATTAAGTGAGCAGGACCAGAAAGCCCACTTGAGCTTCACTTGGAGCATCTTTCTGTCTTTTCACACAGGGTGTACTATGGGGTTTCTAATGAGGGTCTTTCTCTTTAAAAACTCATGGAAAAGCACTGGCCTTATATTGTGAAGAACATCCTGTATTGTATACAAAATAACGCTGTGGACGGAGGTCTTGCTCACCGTGAAGCATCACTTACAAGGTGATTTTCAGTGATCAGGTTGGGGCATTGAGCAGATGCACATCATCCGACAGGCCAGCCCCCTGAGGGCAGGGGTTGGTCTGGCTTGGTCACTGGCATTTCCAGTGCCAAGGTCAGTGCCTGGTGCTGGGCAGACACCCGAGCCCCTTACTCTCCATGAAGGCCAGATTCCGGAAGCCCTGCAGCACGTCTCCCATTCGTTCTTTCTTGTGTTAGAGACATTAGCGTGCGTCAGGCCCTTTACTGGGGCTTCCCCATTGTTTCAGCATGTTCCTTTAATCTAGTAGGTACGTGCCCTGGGCTGAACTTTCCTGAGTCTGTGGGAAGACTGGAGAATGTGTTGCTGTGCACTGTGGTTTGAATGACAATCAGGACATGCTTCTCGTGGCTACGGAGGCTCTTCGCTGTGGCAGAGCGCTCCGCCTCCTCCTGGGTTTTGGGGTGTTGGGCCAGCTGCAGGGATGCATTATCCCACTTAGGGATGCCCACGCAGGAGTCCCAGCAAGTCTTTGGTTCTCGGGAACTGGCTTGTGTGTGGTGATTCTGGTCACTCTGGTCCTCCCTGGAGCACCCACCTCTGCTGCTCGGAGAACTGGAAGAAGGTGGCATGGCAGCAGGTGGTCTGTCCGAGAGCCGTGCTCCCGGCCCGTGTTGGGCGCCCGCGCAGAAGTGTCAGCCCAGGGCCAGCGCAGGCCTCCCCCTGCCAGATCAGAGTGGCCAGGGAGATCGATGGAGCAGACTGTGCGTGAGTTACAAGGATTAGATCGAAGCCCACGGCTTCATCGATCAGTTGCCCTAGACAGTCAGCTCTCCCCCGGGAGAACCTCTCCCCCGGAGAGGCCTGGCTCGCCTCTCTCCCTTGCCCCTTCCCCGCCGACCTCCCCCCTCCCCCCACCCCTGGACTTCTTTCCGGAGCATTCTCATCCTCCAGGTCCTCTGCAGCCCTCACAAATCTCACACGAGGACTCGCCCTGTCCACAGTTACCACGGAGCGTCTGAGGATCCTGGTCCTGGTGTTTACCGCTTCTCTGTTGAAAAATAACTTTTATTTGTGGCAGACATTGTGAACCTGTGTCAACCACATTGCCCTCAAATCCTGCAGTAATCATCACCCCTTTCTCTTGCCAAAAAAAAACAAAAAACCCAATTAATTAAAAATAAAGTACTTGTACTAAAGGAAATCATTAACAAGTGAAGCTCAGAGGAGTCAGAAATGCAGAGCTGGTGCGAGTCTCCTGTGTTCATGGTAACACGACAGAGGAGATGTGGTTGCGTGTCTGTGTGTTCGCTAAACAGAACAGTCTGCCTGAATCCGGGAACTAAAAAGTGCTCGGAAAGAGCCCGGTTGGTTCTGACGATGGCGGACTTGTAGCCCTGGCGGCAAAGAGTAGAATGAGAACATCACTGAGTGTAACGGGTTGAACAGAGTCTCCCAGAAAGATGGGTTACAGTCTTCACCACCTGTGAGTGTAGCTTTATTTGGGGGGAAAAGGGTCTTTGCAAATTTATTTCAGCTAAGATGAGGTCCCACTGGATTAGGATGGGCCCAGCATCCGTGAGTGGTGTCCCTACAAGAGAGGACGGTGAGACGTGATCTAGCTGGACGGAGACCCACAGGGGCATGGCGGGTCACAGTGGATGCCAAGATCGGAGTGAGGCATCTGCAAACCAGGGACCAGCAGGTGCCCTCGAAGGGGCGGGTGGGACCCCTGCCGTGGGTGTCAGAGAGAACGTGGCCTGATACAGCTTCCGGCCTCTGGAGCTGGGAGACGGTCCGTCCCTGCTGTTTTAAGCCTCTGTGTCCGTGGTGGTGCTTGGGTCACGGATACGCTGAGGAATGAGGCAGTTCTGGAAAGCCAAGAATGAAGGTGTTGGTCCTAACGTGTGCGGCCGACTTGCCGTCTCAGTAAGTCCCGGAAGGGGCCTGACCTTCTGCTCCGGGGCGTGTTCTGTTCTGTGACAGAGCGGCTGCCGGGTCCAGGGGGCAGGCTTAGTGTCCGAATCTGCTGTGGGTTTCCTGGTGGCTCCATGAGAGGCGCATGATTCCCAGAGCCCACCGGACACTCACAGCACCCCATCCTCGTCTCCTTGCCTTTGTTCCTTCTTGCCCTGTCTGGCAGGAGGGTCATAAACCATATTCTGTGAGCAAGGACTAAAGCCCAAAGAGCAACCTGTGAAAAGGGTCAACGGCCCTTTGAAATCAGCCGTGAAATTGGCCAGCTTCGTCCCATTGGGGCTTGACCTGTAACAAACATCCGGGGCTGGGTGTTTGGCCCATATGAATATTTGACAGCAAGTTTTAGAAGATGACCGGGTTTGGGACTGGTTCTTATGAAAGGACATTACTAAAAATGATTTTGTTTAAGAAAGCATGTGTGTGTTCATTCACCGAACCAGCGCGGCCTATTTTAGGTACGGACAGTTGATGCCCAGACAGGGTCTCCCGTTCCTGCCTGCTTGGAGTTTACATCAGATGGGAAGGGAGGGCTGACAGTCACATGAATCAGTGAGACCCACACCATCCTTGCAAGTGAAATAAGTTACAGAACATACACACACTTGCCCTAGTAATATCATCTCAATGTGGAAAAAAGACAAAACGAACTCCAGGGAGAGGTTCTGGTGCTCCCAAGTCAGACAGTGGGGGAGGTTGGAGGTGGGGGGCACATGTGAGGTGAAGCAACATGAAGGGGTCACCTGAGTGATGAGGAGGAGAGGAGCCAACCACATGAACATCGAAGGGGAGACTGTCCTGGGCAGAGAGAGTGGCACATGCAAGGGCCCTGAGGCAGGCATGTTCCAGGAACAGAAGGAAGCCCCGAGGGGTGGGGACAGGCAGAGCCTCTTACTGCGGACCTCTGCAGGTGGGGATGACTGAACCCAGGGCCTCTTCTGCCGGGATCCAGCTCTCCTCCTGTCCGTAGTCAGGAGCTCCTGAGAGCTGGGGTGTCTGGGGGCTGAATGGGCCGCAGCTGGGTTCCGGCCCCCGTGGATTCTCTCTGCAGCGATGCCTACCTGGGTGGGGAGAATACCCAGCTCTCGGCCTGGTCTGGGGCCCCTGCCCTCCCCTACAACCCACGGATCCCCTGCAGTGGGCGAGGCAGGCTGTCTTCCAGTGCCCAGACACCATTTCCTTTAGGTGGAAAAGCCCTGGTTTCCTGCCAGGACCTCCAGGAAGACCGGTACCCCAGGGAAACAAACTCCCTCTTCATGTCCTTATTCTAGAACGTTTTCTGGCTGACTGATGGCAGGGCCCTCCCACCTGCGCACATAAGCTGCCGAGAAGCCAGACTTCCTCCAGCTCTTAACCCCGTTAGCCTTCCTGGAATGTTCCCACGGTGAGGAGGAAGACCACCACGGCGGCCTTCTCATGGCCGCGGTTTGTGCCAGGGGATGTTGTGCAGTGTTTCACTGAAGGGTCCCGAGCTGGCCGCCACCACCAGCCCGCCGTACAGATGGGGGAGCCCATTCTAGAATGGGAAGGCACAAAACGGAGCCTGCCAGTCTCCACCAATGATCCTGTAGATGCTTTTGGGTCACTCTGTCTGTCCTACAGGATTGGGGAGAAAGCAGTACCTTTACAGATGTTCGAGGACACCTGCATCAATGCACGTGGAATTCATTGTCCGCCCCACCTGGGAGAACAGCAGTGAGGTCTGGAAACACACGTTAGTTGAATTCAAGTGGGGCCGCTGGGGCTCTCTGCCCAGGTGTGTGCACGCTGCCGAGGCCGGGGGCAGATCTGGCTGCCGGATCCGAGCGGCTCCGGACGCCCCTCACCTTGGGCGTCCGACGCCCAGAGAACCCTGCTGCTTCTTTAGTTCTTTCCAGGGATGATTCTCAGACAATAAACCTCATCTCTAAAAATAAGTCACATAAAAGGCTTGAGTATTTTTCTAATTAGTGTGAGAATTTATTGAATATACATCACACGTATAGATCACAATATTATTAAAATTACTATTAAGACTTTACACATCAAAATATTTCAGGCAGTGGGGACACTGGAAGCCTGATGCTCCCTGAGAATCATATCTGCATTAGCAAGATAAAGGATAATTTGGGACAATTACAAAAGCAATGATTTAGCGTACAACATAAGACTCTGCTGAGAACTAACTCCTAACGCCGGCTGCTTCTAAGCTGCTTAATCTTTATCTAGTTCAATTAAAATCTGAATGTTTGGGATTTCATTAACAACCAGGGGTTTGGAAATTACATGCGCTTTTACGCCGGATTCCATTGCTGATGCCCACTATTGGAAATCTCCCAAAACGTCTTCAGGTAGATTTAGGTGTAATTAAAACTTACGTACTTAAAGGATAATGCAGAGGTGAGAGAAGATTAGTTTAGTTTTTCAGTCCAATCCAAGTGACAAAAGTAGAACCCCACCCAAGTCAGCGCAGGGTGCCACAGCTCTGGGCGCCCCCCCCCCCCCGAGACCCCCGAGACCCCCGGCCACAGAACGGGCTTGCATTTAAGGAGCAGCAACTCGCTCGGGCGACTTCTTAGTGCTCACGCAGTTCGTGCCCGATCTTCACTGGAGTGCAGTTGTGTTTGCTGTCTGTCAGTTCTTGATGCGTTTTCCCGATTTTGCAAGCAGGTCTTTCTAAAATTAAACCAGCCAGAGTGATGAACCGGCTTCGTGTATAACTAGGAAGGATGCTTCATGTGTGCGTCTTCCCCTGACCTGGGTGCCAGGGTCTGGTGTCACCAACTGTTTTCTTCTCCCCAGAATGGGAGGATCTGACTTAGTGTGGGGTGGGGGCCGGGAATCTGCATTATTCATGAGCGCCCATGTCACGCCTCCTGAACTCTGAAGGAGAGCTTCAGACCCAGGCTCCATGTGGGACATACCTGCGTCTGCGCTCAGCTCGGATACCTGTGTTTGGGAGGCTGCATGATGGGCCTGAAGGCATCCACGTCCTGATCCCCAGAGCCTGGGATGAGGTCACCTCCCAGGGCAAAGGGACCGTACAGATGGGACTCAGTCACGCACACGGAGGTGGGACACTGAGGGAGGAGCGTCCAAGGTAAGAGGCTGAATCGTGGAGGAGGGGCCACATGCCAAGGGGTGCAGGCGCCTCCAGAAGCTGGAAGAGGTGAGAAACAGCTTCTCCCCGGGAGCCCCCAGATGGACAGGGCAGTGTGTGTTACGGTAGTCATGGGGACCCGAGAAGCTGTGTGGCTCGAGCAATCCGCTGTGCCTGTCTGAGACCCTTGTCCTCACCCGTGAGACCAGTTGGGGGAGTAGGGCCAGATGAGGAGCGAGTCCTTCCCCGTGAGGCAGGTCGGGGGCATCTCCCACACAGGCTCACATCTCTCAGCATCTCTGGCTGCCCCTTTTCCTCCCTCCTCTGCCTGTCACCTCACCCTGCTGCTTCTCCCTGTGTCCCCGGGAGGTGCCTGGAGTCGGGGGCAGGAAAAGAGCCCCAGCCTGCTGTCCTCCTGGCACTCCGGGCAGCTGTGGGGATGGCTGAGCCAACTCTGCAAGGCGCTGACTACCTAACCGCCTTGCTTTTCCTCCTCAGTGTCCCCTCTGCCCCTGCCCTTCTCACTGCAGTGCCGCTCCCTAAGGGGGTGCCAGGGAGCTGGGGGTGCTGAGGTTCTCTGGAGCTACACTGTGCATGCCGGGGCACACCCAGGACCCGGAGGCCCCAGGAGGGAAGTGATGGGTGTCCAGGGGGGCCGCCTGGAGGAGGACATCAGAGGGAGTCCTGACCTCACGAGTTCAGATGGACACGCTCTAGTTTCCATTTTGTTAACGTGGGCAGCCGATTACTCTGCCCTTCAGGAATAAAGAGGTCACTCTGGAACTGAGCTGACTCAGTGCACTTTCTGAATTTTGGGAGAATGCCAGCTCCCTGCTGATACAGTGGCAGCATCCTGGAGGGTCTTCTGCCGGGGCTCTGCTGTGTGTTTTCGAGCCTGGTGGTGCACCCATCGTCGTAGGGGCCACTCAGGGAACTTACGTCCTGCAAGAAATAGAAGCCAAGGTGCTCGCTTACTCAGCAGCAGGTGCCGAAACTATCTGACCAGTACCCCTGCACTTCCTTTAAGGCTTGTGCCCCAGGAACCCTCTGGCCCCATCTCTTAGAAGTGGGTATTTTGGATGGAATAGAGTAAATAGCTCTGTCTCTTCGGTGAGGATGCTCATGTGATAACTTCCCTAGGTCATAACTGAACTGTTCAATATTGGTCACTTTAAATCATCCTGAAACTGGTTTTCTGTGACATTTTATTATCTTAGATTTACATCTTACTGCTTCCCTGTCTTCTCTTGAAACCTCGAGTACCTAGAGGGCAGGAGGTGTGTGTGTGTGTATGTTGCGTGTGCAGGTGTGTGTTTTCCAGCAACCTCTGATGTGGAACCTGACAATCCATGGGTATGTATTGCATGTTTTACATGTAAACTTGTCTTTTCATCTGTGATGTCTCCTTTCATCTCAGGGGAAGAGAGAAACTTTGTATCTGTAAAAAGTATTGTAGTGCTGGGTGGGACTTGGACATCTGTTGCCACAATCTAATTTCTGGTGTCCACAGACCCCATCAGAATCTGGTTAACATGCTGATTTTGACTCAGAGGGTCTGGGCTGGGGCCTGCTGCTGCCTGACTGGGGACCATGCTTTATGCAGCAGGGTCTCAACGGTGCCACCCACACGTGTGAACCTCCTGGCGTCGTTCCAAGTCCCTGCACCAATTCCTCGAGATTGTGAATACACCCGTGACTCCTTCTGATTCCCCTGCCTTCTGTTTACCAATTTTTCTCTTCCCTTTCGACCCTCTTCCCTTTGAGGGTATTTGCACCCACTTCGAATGGCCTGCTGATGGCTCACAACCAAAGTTATGGCTGCTGTTACATCAGGATTAGAATGAGGGGCGCCTGGGTGGCTCGGCGGGTTAAGCGTCTGCCTTCGGCTCAGGTCATGATCCCAGGGTCCTGGGATGGAGCCCCATTTCGGGCTCCCTGCTCAGCGGGAAGCCTGCTTCTCCCTCTGCCCCTCCCCCACCCCCGCTCATGCACTCTCTCTCTCTCTCTCTTTCTCTGTGTCAAATAAATAAAATGTTAAAAAAAAAAAAACGGATTAGAATGAGCCACCATGATTTGGTATTTTCATTTCCACGTGTCAAGAAGAAGACAGGACTAAATGAAGGCTGAGTCCACACCCCAAGTGGGTTTGGCGCACACTTCGGCAGGGAGATGCATGGAGCTCAGAGCTAAAGGTGTGTCTCTACATCTGGCTTCAAGTGCGGAAACAGGCCACAGACTGATCCCACGGGGCGATAAATAGACGGGCCTGCAGTTACTCCTGAGCCCTGTCAGTCTTCTGATGGCATCCCTTCTGCTGTTCTCCAGCTGATTCATGGTTTAAGGACGCGGCCGGCCACTCGGATACGTGACTCCAAGTCCAAGGCGGGAGGAGACTGTGAGTCAGCTCTGTCCCTTGCTGTCACTTCTCAAAAGTTTGAGAGCTTCTGGTCTTTCGTTCATTGCTTAGGTTTCATTCCGCCCGTTGATTTTAAGAGTCTTTCAGAGGTTGTTGGGAAGGATGATGATTGTGAATCTGGACTCAGTAAGTGGCCTTAGAACATTGTAGGCAAAACATCCCAGGTTCCTTTGAAACTTCCGTTTACAGGAAGTGGTTGATGGGCTGTGTGGCCGTGATGTCACTGAGTTTTTAAAACATTTGATTGACATATCACTATACGCAGAAAAAAGGTGGGGGTGGGGGGCAGAGCATGAGTCCTGAGCGTCCAGGCGACAAAACCTCTCCAACCGAGCATGCCACGTACCAGCACCGACATATCAAGGGGCAAGCTGGGACCCACCCTCCTGGCCCTTCTCTAGAGTCTCCCCTCCTGGAGGGTCTGCTCCACCTGCGTGTTGTCTGATTCTGAACTCCAGGTCACTGGAGGCCCATGGCCTCCACTCTCCTGCATCTGGCTTCTTTGGTCGCGCTCTGGATCATTCAGACGGTGGCTTCTGCATGCTCCAGATTTCTCCTTCTCCTGTGGAGCCTGCTTTCCTGCAGAGGCACCGGGCTTTCTGTGCCCCATCTACACGGATGGTGCCTTGGCAGGTGATAGCACGTGGGGCCCACTGCACAGCCTCATGCCATGCCTCTGCAGTGGTCTTTGGGAACCCATTCCCTGTGTTGATGGAATGGGCAGAATTTTGGAAGCAGAGTGCGAGTTGAAACAGTAACCGTGGAGTGTGTCGGGGTTGAGCTTCAGCGCCCAGGGGAAGATGCACACATCTTCTGCATCTTTTAGTTGGTGCCACGTGAGCCTCTTGGTTTTAAGTGTATGTAGCATATTTTCCCACCGGTTTGGACCACGCTGGGGGCATGTGGTTTTCAAGGGTTCTGCAGATGCATTCTTTAATATTAAATACTATATGCACACACACACTTAACCAAAACTGTCACAAAACCGCCTTGAGCCGCAAGGTTGGGAGGGTGGGACTGGTTTTGTGGAGACTGAATTAGTGGGATCCAGTGTCCTTTGTGGGGAGGGGGAGGCGGGGAGCATGGCATCAGTGACACCCTCCTTCCCACCCCATTATGCAGGAAAGCTGCGCAGTTAATCTTTGTCCACCTGCAAATCCTGGCAAAAGTCAGACATGCAAGCAGTGTCTGAGATTTTTCTGCCGCTTTTGTTCATTGGAATAATTGCCTGAGCCGGGGGCTGGGCAGCGATGGGGAGAGCCAGGGCTCACCATTTGGCACAAGCCAGACAAAATGTGCAGCGCATCCCGTTCCCCGGTGCCTGGCTTGCATTGCCTAACGGGAACCCATTCAGGCAGCTCCCCGAGGTCTGGCCTGAAAAGTGCATTTGATGATTACTGGTGGACGAGAGGCTGGTGCTCTGACTTCTGGAGGTTAGACTTTGCTGCCAGAAACCTGTCCCTGTGCCTGAAATAGCCCCTCTGCACATCTGAAGCCTCTCAGAACCTGATCAGAGGCTGGGCCATGGGAGCAGGCTCATAGCCTGCTGTTGGCGGGAGAATTGATCCTGCTGGATTTGGATTCCAGCAGCTGAGCAGGTGCCCAGACTGCTCCCATAGGATAGCCCTTGGCTGCGGCAGGATTAGCTGCAAATTGGTGAGGCCGGTGATAAATTTGGGGTCCCTAGTTATAAAATGATGAGGAGTTTCAAGATGGCAGAGCCTTGAACCAAGCACAGCGTGGAGGGCTGCACACCCTGAGCGCAGCCATGTGTGGGCCAGCCGGGGCCCAGGAGACCCTGTGCTCTCCTTGGATCTTCTGGCCGGGTGCTGGGGTGCAGGGGAGCTCAGAGGCAGACATCCGCCAGTGCTTCTCCTGAGCCCTGAGAAATGCGTGTGGGGCTCCGAGCACTGGCCACACAGGGCAGGGCCGTCCTCCCCCCTCTCCAGCTGCCCTGGGGGTGGTGGGCACCACCTTGATCTCCTCTGGACCTTTATTTGAGGGGCTTTAGGGAGGGGTGGGCGGACTGTTGTGAACAAGCACTTTGGAGGCCAAGTCAAGCAAACAGAGAAATGTAACAGAGAGGAAAGGAAGGGGGATGATTTGTAGACACCACGAGACATTCAGAACCATTTCCCCAAACGGTCACACCTTTCACGCTACTAGTTGGAAGGGAACACGTGACCTTAATGATACTATCTGGAAGATGCAGATAGTAGAAGGATTATTTGTAGATTGCCTTGTTCATTCATTCCACAAATATTTCCCCAACACGTGCCAAGTGCCAGACCCTGAGTATGGCAGTGAGCGGAGCAAAATCTGAGAAAGATCTTTAGTCACGGTGCGTGCATTACGTCAGAATATCAGGGTTAAATGTGGCTCACTGCAGACCAGCTTTTCAGAGTCCGTCGGAAGGAAGAGAGGGGCTGACACGTGGAAGGGAAATCCTGTGGGGGGCCGGCTCCGTGTGCCTGGAGTCAGCTCAGCCTCCCAGCCTCCCAGCTGCCCGGGCTGCACTGGACCCTTCGGGGAGACCTTGTCTGCATGGCTTCTTGGTCACAGAGATGGCCAACGTCACTGTCCAGGGCTGGCCCTGCAAAGGTCCTGAGGTTCATGCCAGTAGAATGGCTTAGGTCCCTTGCCCACCTCTGCGTGTCCATGGAGCACAGCCTGCAGGACGGCTCCGGCCTCAAACCAGCAGGGCCCGGAGTGGTGGGGTGGGTGGGGCAGCCCTGAGCCTGCGGCCAGTCTGAGCTCTTTGCTGGAGAGGCAGGTTCACGTGGGACAAGCCAGGTGGGGAGTCTGCTCAGGCTGGGGCTGAGCAGGGGCTTACACAGCAGAAATTTTTTCTTTCTCAGTCTGGAGGCTAGAAGTCTACAACCCAAGTGAGGCCAGGGCTGGTTTCTCCTGAGGCCTCTCTTTCTGGCAGGTAGACGG
Source organism: Neomonachus schauinslandi (assembly GCF_002201575.2). Classification (NCBI taxonomy): domain Eukaryota; kingdom Metazoa; phylum Chordata; class Mammalia; order Carnivora; family Phocidae; genus Neomonachus; species Neomonachus schauinslandi. The sequence goes on from NC_058412.1 coordinate 136,061,592, forward strand.
CCGTCTTTTCTGTCTTCGTGTGGTCGTCCCTCTCTGCGTGTCTGTGTCCTGATCTCTTCTTACAAGGACACCTGTCATATTGGATTAAGGCCCATTTCTAGGACCCTGTTTGATCTAAATTACTTTTTTAAAGGTTCTGTTTCTAAATACAGTCACAGGTGCTGAGGGTTAAGACTTCAACGAAGATTTTTTTGTGGGGGGGAGGGATAATTCAGCCCTTAATGGTTCTCCGGCCACCCACCAGGGGATGGAGAGAGCCTCCCCACTTCACCGCTGGGCACTGAGCATGTCCCTGTCCATCCTCCTGTGTCCATCAGACTCCCAGCGAAGCCACCCTGCAGTGGTTCAGGGCTGGATGTTCTGGGTCAGATGAATATTTAGTTGAATTGTAAATGTATCATCAGACACTTAGAGGTAGCCCATTAAAAAAATAAAACCCAGAAAATAGGAGGGATGCGTGTTTGTCTGGATTCTGAATATGGATGGGGAGTGCCTGGGGTGAAATCATAAAGGAAAAGGTAGTTGGATCTGGAAAAAAAAAAGATTAAAAAAACCCTTTGATTAAAGGAACGTTTTCACATTGAAAGGCAAACAGATTGGGAAAAAGAATTGTGATTAATATGATGGAGAATTTCTCACCTTTAAATACAAGGAGGTGATGTCGGTTGATGAGAAGAGGGGCCAGAACAGGAAAGGAAACTTACTGAATAGCAGATACTGACTAACGGGGAAAATGTGCAGTTTTACTGGTAACCAAGGGAATGACCTGAAAATGGTAATTTTCCACTTTTGTCCTACCAGTGAAACAAACTTTTTCTTGCCCTTGTAAGCTACCTTACCTACCACTGGCCAGGTACCTGCTGAGTTGGCATTTTTATGCGATCTGGAGACACATTAGGTTGAGATACAAAGGAAATTGACAAAACACGTCAAACGCCAGAGAAACGGTTCTGCGCTTTCATTCGGGGATTCCAGATCCCACCCATCCTAAACAGAGAAATGGGGAATGTGGGTGGGGTCGTGCAGGTCGCACAGCAGGCTGGGCAGTGGGCGCCGGCCTCGTGCGCCCCAGCCCGGCTGGGCCGGCACCTGGCGATCTATCCCGCCGGCTTGCTTCCCCCTCTGTGCTCCCGTCCCCCCTCCAACCGCATGGAGCACAGGACCGAAGCAGGCCCGTGCACAACAGACACACGCTAACCACGTGAGGAGGAAATCCATCTTACAGGCTGGCCCTACTTAGGATGACTTTCATGTTCTGGCTTAGCGAGGCCCAGGCATGTTTAAAGTCTGTTTATTTCATCCTTCTTAATCCCATGTCCTGCACGGGGCCTGGCTCAGCCCGAGGGTCAGATAAGGGACCCGCGAAGGCATCATCGTGCCTGGTGCTTAGGGGCGACTACCCCCCCACACCCAGAGCAGCAGCAGGGGCTCCAGGGCGGGCGCCTGGGGACTGGGTGCCTGGGTGCCGGGCTGGGGAGTGGGGGTGAGGGAGAGCCCCAGGGGGCTGGTGTGAGCACTACCCAGGCAAGGCGGCTGCGTGGTCGCCTTCACCGAGGTGCATCCTTCCCTCTGATGTGCTCGTTTGCCCCTGGATTGCCCACCGCACAGTGTTTTCAGTGTAGACAGACCCTGTTGGGAAGCTCCCAGTCGCTTCTCACAGTGCGTAAACCTCTATGTGATTCTGCTTTTAGAACCAGACGGAGGGAGCTGTTAATTTCATGTGCAAATTAAGGGAGGGCTGGTTGCTGCCACATGAGATGAGCCAGGACTGTGGGATGTCCGGGAGGTGGTTTTGTCTATTTTTTTTTTTTTTTAAATAGATGAGGCTTTTTCTTCCAAACATAAGAAGTGATGAGTGGCAACTGATACCTGTGTGTGGGAGGTGGGCCTTTGTGCTGGGAGCCCCAGAGGATTCTCTTGCAGACATAACAGTCTCTGGTTTTCTCTGGCTGACTAGAAAGAACACAGGGGGTGGGGAACCAGGAGGTATCGATGCCCAGGGCAGAGTGGCCGTGCCCCTGGAGAGCAATGGACCTACCTCTTGGGCCCCAAGGAATTTGAGCCGCTACTTGGGAACGAGGAGTTCGTTCATTCCTTGCCCATTTGCCAATCTTTGGTCCCAGAGCCTCGACTTGCGTCTGAAGAAAGCCCCCGCTCACAGCCCGTGTGCTCTGTGGAGGGTCCCCGTAGCTCAGGTGCACGTGGGGCCGATGGGACGCCGCCTGGGTCTAGCAGAGCCTACCTTTCTGGGACCACGGGGATTGCATGGGGGAGGGCCTGTGATCGGACAGGGCCAGAGGGGCTCCAGCTTCCGGATGCCTGGGCAGAAGCTCTTGCTGGGTGCCAGGCAGCAGTCTGGCCCCTGGAAGTAGTGTTTTCGGGGAGCACGGATCTCAGAGCTGAGAGAGAAAGCTGGTCCTGGGGACAGGTGGTCCCAGCAGACAGAAGCCAGCCCAACTCCCGATTCCCAGAAGCACACCATGTTGGCTGGAGCTAGCCGGAGTCCCGTTTCCCGACTCATGCTGCAGAAACGGGGTGAGCAGTGAAGGATACCAACACCTGCCTGGGCCAGGCAGGGGGGACGAGTGAAGGAGACCCATGCTGGGCCTGCTATCTAGAACATGGTGGTCAGTCCTTGGGGGAATGCTGAGCGCTTCTGCGGCAAGGTGCTCTTCCAGAGGCCTCAGGTGGCTACAGGTTCTTGCAGGCAGAGGGTGGGCACGCTGCTTTTCTCCCTCCTGAGTGCTGGCCGGTCTCTGCGGGTGGGGACGGGCACATGGCAGGGAAGCCATGAGACAAGAAATGGAAGCTCAGCTTCCAAATGGAAGGGTGTTTTCAGATAGGCTTTTTGATGCATCTGCATTTTTTCAAAATCCATTCCATCATGAGAGGTTAAGAAAAGGAAAATCTAATTTTCTGGAACATCGGAGGTGGAGACCGTGCTTCACCAAGTTTATAATTTGAAGGCTCTACGGAGTTTGAAAAAGTCCATTTGTCCCCCTAAATCAGGTTCAGGCAGCAAAACAAATGTGTTGTTTCAGCGGGCATGGAGTAAACCTTTGGCTGGAAAGGGAGAATAAAGCCATCAGCTCGGCCATATCAGGTTTCCGCCCTCACCCGGGGCCCGTGTACCATATGCCGGTCTTCCAAGCAGGGATCGCATTGTCTGTTAAAGGAAAAGTGGATGCTTTTCAGCACAATTAATTTAGTAGGCCACAAATGTCGCTGAGTGCTGGGAGTGGGGTTTGATCAAACGGGTCGGCTAATTGGTGCCGAACACACACTGACCGCAAGAAGGGCGATGACAGAGAAGCGCCCTTGCTCGGCTCCGCTCAGTGTGGGCGGGTTGCAGCCCCTGCTCAGCGTGGCGGTCCCAGTGGCCGCCCCAGGCCTGGACGCGGGTCCTGGGCCCCCTCCGATGGGCACGGCGCCTTGAAAGAACAGCTGAAGTCTCTCGTGCACCCCGCTGTTTCTAGAACTGGGCACCCACACAGCCCAGTCTCCGGGCACCTGTGCTGTAAATTCTGTCAAATCGTGCTTCAATGGCATGTTTATTAGCAAGGCTGGACCTCGTGCCTGAGAGGAAGGGGGGCTGTAGCCGCAGTACGTTCTGCTAGCCCCCCATATGGCCAGAGCCCCCTCTGTCTTTGCGAGAGACCAGGTTTCTCGACCTGCGGGTACTGGACGATTCTGGTTTGGGGGTGAGTCTCTGTAGGATGCCCAGCAGCGCCCCGGGCCCTGCTCACCTCCTGCAGCCCCTTCCCCAACTGTGGCAACCAAACATGCCTCCAGACATCGCCCAGGGTCCCCTGGCCGAGAACCTCGGCTCTACATGTAGGGCCTGTGTTGGTTCGGAAACTGGCCCCGTCAGCAGAAAGCAAGGAGAGCATGGGTAGGTGGCAGGGTAAATAAGCAAAGGGACTCCCTTGTGAGGCCCGGCGTGGGCAGCCGGGAGATGAGGAGGTACTGACCCTGCCTCTGGAACCTCGAGTTTACAGAGAGGCTTCAACTGAGCTCGGTCACTACTGGGCCCATATGGTCTCTGTCAAGTGTGAGTCCTTGGAAAGGCTCCCAGGGTGGGAAGGGTGGGTAGAGCCGCTTCCCAGGGACAGGGGAGGGGGAGGAGCCTCAGATTCCCCGAGTAAGCATGGGGTCAGCAGGTGGGCGACGCCTCTCGGAGACCCCCTTGCATCGGCCATCCAGGGAGGATTGCGTTCCGTGTCTACTTGTGGGAGTCTGTCCGGCCAGGCAGGGGTGAGTTTGCTTGCTTTCTGCAAGGGGATATGTCTGAAAGTGGCATAAAAGTGGAATGTGCCATGGCATTTAGGCGAAAAAAATAGAACCTTCCAGCCTTTCTCACAAGGGGTGGTGTTGGGAGCACTTTGCTGGTTGGTTGGTTCCCAGCGAGTCTGAAAGGACTGGGGCTGCCCCGTGGGAGTCCCACTCTCTGAGCTGCTGATGGTTTTTATCTAGACCTCGCGTGTTGGGGTTAGGGCTTCTCCACCCTGCACTCTCTGTCTGCACAATGTCTTCAAAAAACCAGCACTGGATGCCCTAATGACAGTTAAAATACCTGCTCCTGTTCAGACAGTGGTTCTCCTCCCATCGTCTGCCTTCGCATGTGTCCCTCTCCATCGGGGTGAAACTCTGGGATCCAGCTCTGAGATGGCCAGCATCCCCGCAGCAGAAGCAGCCTTGCCCCGTGTTTGATTCTGCCCAGATTTACTGCTGTGAACGATAACAAACGTAAGGGTGTGAAAATTGCTCAAATTCCCATTCTCCTTTGTCCATTTGCTTATCTCTTGGAATCAATGTTGACTTTCTCCTGAAGAAGACTGTCCACCCAATAGCTTTATCACTGGATGGCGAATCGGCCAGGGGTGTGGAGGGGCATGATGGGGATGCGCTGTGTACAAGATCCAGTAGGACAGGAGACGTCCTTCCAGCCCAGGAGGATGGGATCCTTGATGATTAGGTTAGGGTATCCACTCGGTGCATAGCACCTGACTAGGAAATTGTCAGCTCCGTAAGGTCCAGAAATGTGTCCAACCCGTTTTCCTTTAGATCATCAATTACTAGTGTGCATTCGGGATTGGGAAGCAAGCACTGGATATTCACTAAATTGAATTGAATTTACCGCATGTAATGTTTCCTGTCATTCATATATTCACTCCGCAAACGTCTGCTTGTCCTGTGCCTCTGCTTGTCCTGTGCCTCTGGATGTGGGTGGTGGGGGTGGGGGTCTGAGCAAAAGCCCCCTTCTTGGCCACCGTCACTGGCCTTAACCTCTGCTGGTCCTGCCTATGGATATGGACACGTGTTAGGGGCAACAGGACGCATGGACATTTCTCATGCTTCCCAAGCTGGACAGTTCGGCTGTTACAGCTGTCTTTCCACACCCAGCCAGGAGGAAGGGCTAGATCGCATTTTCAATATTGCGTCACCCCAGCCGACTTACAATCACACGTGCCGTTCACCCGTCGACAGACACTTGGGTTGTTTTCGGTCTTGGCTGTTGTGAATACAGGTTGCGGTGGACGTGGGAGTGCAGATGGCTTTTGAGATCCTGGTTTCAGTTCTTTTGGATAAATACTCAGAAGTGGGATTGCTAGATCCCATGATCGGTGGTAGCGGGGGGCTGGGGGAGGGGGAGCGGGCAGGTGCTGTCCACGGGAGCGGACAATCGTGCAAGACAATTGTGTTTTAGAGCTCTGCCCCCCAGCCCTGTGCCTGAGTCAGCACTGCTGTGCACTTGGGACTTGTGGGAGAGTAGATGTTCTTACTGCAGTTAAAAAATGCTATTTTTGCAGTGCCTCGGGGTGGGGCAAGGTGAATGCCCGGATTGATGCGGGACCCCTGTGTAGCTGATTCGGCAGCACCTGAGGGTTTGCAGAAGGAGCCTGGAGTGAGCTCCTGAGCCTCTCAGGGGCTGGGCATGTGTGTCCTTCTGGTTTCTTGTTTGTTGTCGTTGTTGTTGGTTTTATGGACATTCAGATATTCATTCAGCCAGCCTTTTTGAGCTTTTACAAGTCAGACTGTGCTCATCACAGGGACTAACTTGGTGATTCTTGTCATGGGAGCTCACAGCCCGGGGGATGGATGAGCACTGATCACCCAGCACCAGTGAAGGGAGAACTTGAGCTTGGCAAGTGGACCATGGAGACCTCGGGGTTGGGACAGATAGGAGAAAGAGTCGCTTTGGAGGCTGGGGCCTCTTCCAGGGGCGTGGGGGTACACTTGGCAACACCTAGAGTTAGACTGGGGGAGAGGTGCTGTGAACATCTTGTGGGTGGAGGCTAGGGATGCTGGGAAACATCCTACAGTACCAGGATGCCCCTCAACACAGAATTATCCAGCCCAATGTGTTCATAGTGCTGAGGTTCAGAAAGCCTGGCTTTAGCTGAGATCTGAGAGATGAATAGGAGCCAAGTGAAAAGGGAAGCAAGTATCCTGTGCACAGGGCCTGTGGTGGGGCAACTCGGCTGAATAGGAACTGGAAAAATGGCCAGGTGGCTGGAGGAGTGGGCAGCACCGTGGTTTGAGAAAGGCACATGGGGTGGGGGAACTTGTGTTCCTGCCTGGCTTTGGGGAAGTGGCCTCTGGTCTGGCCAGCATGCTTGCCTTCTCTGCCCCCAGCTTCTTCACCACTGGTCCCTCCGAGGTCCTAGACACCAGCATCCTCCATGGGGCGGTGTGACCTGGGTGGTCTTACCTTTGGCCAGTGGTCAAATCTAAAACTAGCCACACTGCACATTTCCAGAATGGGGGTGGGGGGCTCCGTGGTCTCAATAGTGGTTGATTGAGGTCAGAGAGCTCCAGCATTTATTTAACTCTGCAAATTAGACCGGTTAGTTTCCTGGGAAATGAATATAGTGTGCTCATTGGTCTAGGGACCTGCAGCTTCCCCAAGGAGCGCAGAGAAGCAGCAAAGCCGATATTGCGAATTCTGAAGGTGATCGCCTTTTGACCAAAAACTCCACAATCATCATTGCCATTTTGTTTTTTTCTTTTTCCTATGTCTTCGAAAATGTGGGCTTTGAAATGCTAATGCTGCTAAGATTCTCTTAGCAGATTTAAAACTATGAATAGTTGTGTGGGTGCATGCATGTATGTGCATGTGTGTGCACACATGTAGGTGCATGTGCTTATGTGTGCATCCATGTATGTGTGTGCGTTTACACACGTGTGGGCAAGTGTGTGCATGTGTGCATGTATGTGTGTGCGTGTGGGTGTGCATGTGGTTGCATGCATGGGTGACTGTGTGCATATATTCATGCACATGTGTGCACACATGTGTGTGCGTGCACGTACATGCACATGCACTGTGTGTGCATGTGTGTTTGCATACACAGCTGTACGAGTGCACACATGTGGGGGCGTGTGAGTGTGTACAGGCGCTAACCTCTCTTTACAGCAACCCTGCGAGGCTGGGGGCATCCGCATCCTCAGCCCAGAGCTGAGGCTGAGGGAGCAGACACCTGGCTCCCTGCCGTCCTCCCCCTCCCCCTCTTCCCTCTCCCTCCTCCTCCTCCCTCCTCCCTCCTTCCTTCCCCCTCCCCCCCCCCCTCCTCCTTCTCCCCCTTCCTTCTTTCCCTCCCCCCTCCCTTCCTCCTCCCCCTCCCACCCCCTCCTCCCCCTCCCCCTTTTCCATCTCCCTTCTCCCACCCTTTCCTACCCCCCCTTTCTTTTTCTCCCCTCCCCTTCTCCCCTTCCCCCTCCTCTCCCTTCCCCTTCCTTTGCCTGGAAGGGAAAAACAGAGGTTCCCTCCTCTCCTCCACAGCCTCAGGATGAGTCCTGGGGTGCATGCCAGGCCCCCCTCCTCCATACTTGGGTCCCCCCCCCGTGTGTCCCTGCAGTAGGTAAGATCCTAGTGTGTGCTGCAGCAGGACACAGCTGTGCACAGAGCAGCTTCGGTCCCCAGGGTCCCACACCCCATTCCAGACAGGACGGTGTGCCAGCCATGCAGTGTGCTACCTTCACCCCTGCGCCTACCCAGGGCAGGGTTCCTGAACAGAGCACTTGGCTGCAGAGCGAGACAGGGCAGCACGAGGAGGGGGCCGCCCCAGGTGCATTTCTAGTGCCGAGAGGAGGCTGGGAAGGCTGCAGGCAGGCCAGACGGTGAGGCTTGTCACCGCAGAGCGTGCTCTTCCTGAGCGCGTATCGGGTGCGCTTCATGCATGGGACAGGGCACTGCCCGGGTCACGGGAGTCATCCCCTTGATGTGCCAGCCAGGCTGTTGGGAGGTCTGATCATCTAACTGCATCCCTCAGATAGGGGACTGAGCTCCAGAGCATTTGGGGCCCTCATGGCTGTCCTGGGAGCGGAGTGTGGGTTGAAGCCCACCTGGGGAGCCCCGCCTGTCTGCCCACACTGCCCAGCATGCCCCTCGCCTCCCCAAATTCGAATGTTAAGAGTGGTTGGTAGAGGCAGGTGGGTGCCAGGAGTGGGAGAGGTTCCCTGCTATGTTGGGCTGCCTGAGAATGGACTGGAATTCCCCAGGTCTCCTGCGGGTCTTCCTTGGGGATGATCCCCGGGATGGGTCTGGGGCCCCGGGTGGACGGCAGGGTCAGCCTCCCTCCTCCAGTTGGCTCCCCTTGAACTCTTCAGCGTTCATGCGTTAGCCTGACACAATGGAGGTTTGGAGGCTCCTCTTGGAGTGACAGACTCGGGTGCCCACGCCCTCGGCTCTTGCGGACTTGGGTGGGAGACCCCTGTCCAGTGGGCTGAGTCCAAGCACCAGGAACAATGATGCATAGAACACAGAATACCACAACATGCCATTTTGAAGCTGTCTGGGTCTGAGACAGTGACGCTTGGCTCCTGTTGACATTGTCGCGTCTCCCAGGGCCTGACACCGCCTGTGCCCGGGGGCTGTAATTTGCTGAACCAGCCGGTGTGCACGTGGGTCGAGCCGCAACTCCATCAAGCAATCTGAGCTCATTCTGGATTCCTGAGCTGATACCTCGGTCATGTGGACTGTGGCTGCATTGGGTCCTGGTCCCCAAAGGAGGCTCTGGGGGAGAGGAGTGGCCTGCCCTCATTAGCAGCAGAACATCCTGACCTTTGGCACATGCAGACCGTGTTTGTCATAGATCTTTGGAGCATTTCAAAGAGGCTTATTGCAATTAATTCCTCCCTGTTGGGGAAATAATGAACTGAAGATGTTGAGGCAGAAAGAGGAGATCACAGTGTGACGTTCCCCCAGACAAGGCCTTCGTATCTGAGGTTATGGGATGATATTCGCTTTGCTGTCAGCGCGTGGAAGGGAGATCACAGAGGCATTTCCAGCAAGCTGGAATGTACCTGGCACTCGTTCACTCACCTTTGCAGGAAAACCCGTCTGTCTGTCCTTGCCCGCTGCCAGGTATCCGTGAGAACATGCGAGGCTCCGGATAGGGTTCAGGAGATCCAGATGTGCCCCGTGCCTGCAAGTGCCAGTCCCAGGGGATGGATTTGGAGGGGCCATTGTGCCCTGAGGCTTGTGGGAGACGTGATGGGGGCTCTGTGCCGTAGACCCAGGAGACCTTCCTGGAGGAGTTGGGATGCTAAACTGGGACTGATTGCATGCGTGTCCTCGGGCCGCCATAACAAATTACCGTGAATTGGGTGGCTTCAGCGACAGACATATTCAGTCTCACAGCCAGACATTGGAAATCAAGGTGTGGGCAGGGCCGCTCACTCTCTGGAAGCTGCAGGGGAGGATTCTTCCTGCGTCTCCCAGCTTCGGGTGCTGCTGGAGGCCCTGGCGACTCCTTGGCCTGGTGACCATCACTCCGGTCCCTGCCTCCCTCAGCACACGACCTCCTCCCCTGTGTCTGACAGGACGCTGCGTCCAGGTTTCCCTCTTCTCAGGAGGACACCGGTCACTGGATTAGGGCCCACCCTAACCTGGTGCAACCTCATCTTCATTCAGTTACATCTGCAAGGACTGTATTTCCAGAGGAGGGACGTCCTGAGTTTCCAGGGTGACGTGAATTTGGGGGGATGTTGTTAACGCAGCACCCTGACCCTCCATGCATGTGAAAAGGGAGCAGAGGGAGAGTGGCTGGCACCCAGAGAGGGTGCACCCATTCATTCTCAAAGAGCTCTGGGACATGGAACTCTCCGGAAGGCCATCAAATAGGGAGATGCAGGACCACCACTGAGCTTTTGTCTTCAACTTGGAGGCAACAGTGTGGTGAGTCCTGGCTTCCACCACTGTGCTCACGGGGTGCGGGCAGGGCCAGAGCCTGCCGGGGCCTGAGCTCAGCCACAGGAGCACTGTGTCTCCCCCGGGCTTCTGTGGAAGTTAGAGGAGACAGACGTGGCAGGTGCTTCGCCCGGTGCCCGGCAAAGAGTCAGCTGTCAGAAAAGAGGACTGTGGGTTTGGGGGGGGTTTTTGGCTTCCGTAACATCACCCCTCACTGTCCTGTGTGGGTCATAAATAAGCGGTCACTGAAAATAGAAGCCTCGGCTTTCAAGCTCCTTCATGTAGAAAGTCTCTTGAAGCTGTTCAGGGGATCCCGACGTTCCCAGATTTTGCCTCACGTCCCCATGAGGAAAATCCAAACGTATCCTCCCGTCAGGTGTGAAGTTGCTATTTTAAATTCTGTTAATGTTCCCTTACCTGTAGATAGCAGGGCCTCGAAATTTCTCTTTTCTGACAAAAGGTGAAAGAGGAGTAAGACCCATATCTTTCCGGAGCAGTGACAGGATGGGGGGAGAGGAAGTTCGGGCGGGGATCAGCCTCCGGCATCAGTCGGGGTTGGGACAGAAGGAGCAGGTGTGGAGGGATAGACTTTGTGCTCTTGGGGTAAGTGCAAAGGCCCAGGAGCCCTGGCTCAGGATGGGGCGAGGGGCGCGCGCCCAGCAAGGCGGGTAACGTGCTCTGTCCACAGGAGCATCGTAGGTGATGAAGAAACGCAGGTGCTGGGCTTCTCTTCTCCATGCGGTTCTTTCCATACAGCATTCCGCGGCCATGAGCCCTGCGCGGCCGCCTGCAAGAGCCTCAGCCGTCTTGGTCAGGAAATTATCAGAAAACCTAGACGAGACCTTTGCTGCTCTCTCAGCTGCTCCATCGAACGGGTTGGCTCTTCTGCCCCCCCCAGCTGCCCTGGTCAACGCAACGCCCCGTCCCCACATGCCCCATCCCCACACGCCTTGTATGCTCGTGACACCACTGCCAGGGAGTCGGGGAATGCGAGGTTGCCCTTCTGAATATGCAGACGGACCCTGGAGAGAACCTAAATGGAGGACTTGTGTAATGAAGCTGTCCCCTTCCGTTTCCAGACACCAACTCGAGGGGACAGATAGAGTGAGGGATGAGGCCACCCCTTTGTGCTCCTCTCTTAGAATCTTTATTTAGGCGGGTAATTAGTAGTCCCTTCCAGATGCCTCACTTAAGTGACTTGTTTTAGGAAGGGCTTTGCCCAAAGTTGAGCGCGCGCAAGGTTTCCATGAATATATATCGAAGGAATAAATGAATGAGTGACATGTTTTGAACTATATTGGCTCACTCATATAAAACTGCATGCATAACAGGAAGTTAGCTGAGAAAAAAAAAAGGATTATTCTTATGAAATACACAATTATCTCTCCAGTGTGCCATGCGGTTTCCGAGCCCCGTGGAAATGCAAGAGGGGGTGGGGGGCGGCCCGAGCGTGTCACAATATATAGAGTAAATGACCATCGTTCTACAGGAAATCTAATTAGTATTAAAATTACACTGTATATAAAACGTGTTTCCTTGGTCCAGAAGGCTTCTGGGAATTCTGGAAGGTGCTGGGGCCGCCCGGGGGGTGGGCTGCAGGTTCAGTGTTGCTGCGTATGGGGTGAGCAGACATGCTTCCCAGGAGAGTTTCGGGGTGAGATCCACAGGACAGAGCCTTTTCTGTATCAAGTCACATGGATTGGTAGCAAAAAACGAGTGGCTTTTTGTTTCCTTGGAGGAAAAATTTATTTAGTTTTCAGTGGTGAGAAGGCACCACTCCATGCAAGACATGTTACTTCTTAGGACTTTTCATCTCGGTAATCCGAGAGCATCTGAAGGACCGGCAGCGGCGTGCCTCGAGAAACACGACCTAACCGTTCCTGCTGTGGTCTCCCTCTATGTCATTTCCAGACAACTGCTTGTCCGCTACAGCTTTACCGACTGGAAGGCTTGGGATTTACCTCCACCAGGTGACAGTGGGCCATCCTGCTCCTTCTCTCCCCCCGAGGGAGGCAGAGGGGAGGGAAGGAGTGGCCCTAGGGCCCGGTGGGTGCCGCCTGGCTCGGTCCGCTGCAAGTCTCATATTTTATCTGAAAAATGCATGTGCCCAGAAGCCACGTGCGGAAAGACAGTTGTGTTTGACTGCATAACAATTAAAGTTCCCGACTGTCGAAAGCGTACCGTTTAAATTTCACAGAGAAAATAGACACCTGGGGAAAACGTCTTTACTGTATTTGACAGCTCTTTTAATAAGTAAAGAGCTTTTTAAAATCAACGAGAGGAGACCAGGGGCTCACATTGGTGCAGATGGCGGGGTGGGGGGTTTGAAGAAGCAATGGCTAGGTTATGTGAGCACCCAGGTAGCGGGAAAGGATTTTCGATGCTCGAGCATCATTTCAAAAGATGCTCACATTCACCACGATGCAGAAGAAACCTGGGACGCACCATTTCTCTAATTAAGTTGGCAGGGATGGAAAGGTGGTGCCAGGATTGGGAGGCGTGGGGACATCGGCCCTGGTGCAGGCGGGTGGTGGGGGATTTATGGTCCACGTTTCAGAGGGTCGTTTGACAGCACCCACGACGGTGTAGTGGACACACCCCTTGATCCAGCAATTCCTTCCCCCAGAAACTTACTCTGCTGTATGCTCCCAGGCAGGTGTCTTCCCCGACGGGTTATTGATAACGGGAGCTGGAAACAAGACCACGTTTGTCAGCCGAGAATGGTCTCATCCAGTACAGAACAGGAAACCTTCCTTAGAGGGGCAGGTACAATTCTGTAAGCAGCCATGGAATTTTGACTCATTGTTAATCTTTCGTGAAAAAGCAAAGTCTCAAGATAGTATATTTGTTGGGGACTCTATGTCTGATGTCATTTGTGCTTATGTATATTCATGGAACATTTTTAGGGGGGTATAAAGAGAAGCTGACATGCCTCTGTGGAGTGGGGATGGGGAGCAGGGCGAGAAGGGGGTTTTTACTGCTTACTGTGGAATATTTACGGTGGTCCTGAATTGCTTTTTAATAAAATTGCTAATTTAAACAACAGTTTGCCTAAGAAGGAAGTTAGCCTTTTCTATTAGGTGCCAACAGTGGTCAGAATTCCCGTTATACTTTGTAAGTAGTAGAAATAGTCGCGTGCCTCATGCGTTCTAATTCACGCCGCATCCATGTGGGTCAAGATGTGCTTGGTGGCCTAGAGCTTGGGGGCTGGGCGGGCGCCGTGCTTCCCGGCCCCCCGCCCTCCCCATGCGCGTGCAGCTGCTGTGTCCCTGGGACTGTGCGGGGGGTGGGCAGTGGGGCAGTCCACCCCTCTCTCTCGGGCACAGTGCTGAGATGGGGGACCCTCTCCTTTCCCGCATCCGCCATCTCTCTCTCAGTGGGAGCTCCTCCGAAGGCCTCAGCAGGCGGGGGCGTGTTCACCTCCCAGAGATCATCCGCTCACATCCACGCATCCTGCACAGTCACTCTTGACTGTTTGTCACCAGAGCAGCCTGAGGTTTGGCTGAACGAGCTCCACGCTGGGGAGGCAGGTCCCTCCAAGAAGAGCATCCCGTCGCTCAGCTCCGCCTGCCTGCCCCTGGGCAGTGCCACCTGCCCCTGGGGCCGGGGTCCTGTGGTTGAGCTGTGGCCCCACGGCGCTGCCTGGACAAACCCGCATGTGTACGGCACAAACACGCCCCAGCAGGAAGCCCCCGTCCCCACGATCAGGGTCACCACATGCAACGCCTTGTGAATTTGCTTTTTTCACTTAAGATTAGTTATTGATCACAGTTCCACGGCCATTCATAGAATTACACCTTGTTCTCTTTGGCCCGGTGTCCTGCTCTGTGGGTCTCTGTACTTGGCTGAAGCAGCTCCCACTGGAGAGGGGCTTGTGAGTAGGAGTTTCCTAGTGGAAATGATCCTGTGCATCCGGGAGCACAGCTGCGGAATCAGTTCCCAGAATCGGAATGTCTGGATCCAAGGATGTGAGCCTTTCCATCTTGGTGGATGTTGTCAGTGGCCATCGAAAGCATTGCGTGGTTTGCACACCCAACCCTTAATGCGGGAGAGACCTCTGCCAGCGGGGCCGTGGGGAGGGCTCTGTGCCCCCATCCCCTCCGTGCTCAGTCCGGGGTGCATCCTGCTGTGCATGCTTGTACAGCGTCTCCAGAGCCATCCCCCCCTTCACCCCCCCACCTGGGACGACCACACGCCCCTCAGCCCCTTGCCGCCCGCCCCCGCCGAGTCCATTGCCCACAGTGGTCCGAGGGGTCATTGAAAAAGCATGAATCCCCTGCTGTTACTGCTCGGCAAACACAGGCACACCTTCACCATCTGGCCCGGCCCTGGCAAGCTCCCCCGCTATCTCCGTGTGCTAGCCACCTGGTCCCGTCTATTCCTCACACTTATCCAGCTTGTCCCCAAGAACTGGAATGTTCTCCCCGACTCTGGCCGTGGCTGGCTCTTCTTGTTCATGCTTGTCCCCAAGAACTGGAATGTTCTCCCCGACTCTGGCCATGGCTGGCTCTTCTTGTTCATGCTTGTCCCCAAGAACTGGAATGTTCTCCCCGACTCTGGCCGTGGCTGGCTCTTCTTGTTCATATCTCAGCCCACGCCCCACCCCGGGTGAGACCAGGTTTGGGCCCTCTTGCTGTTTTCATTTCTTCTAGTACTAATCTCTGCCTGAAACTGCCTGGCTTCATTATTTCTCTCGTCCCCCTGGACCACAAGCCCTGGCTGTCATCCTTAGCACTGAGCAGTGCCTGGCTCTAGGAGCCCTTGATAAGCGTTTGTCGAGGGCAGGAATAAGCTCTTCCAAGAGAGCCAAGACTGTAAGCCCCACATGGGACGGTGCTGTTCTCTGCCTGCTTTCCTGCCATGTATCTGCAGCGCCGAGCCTGGGCCAGGCACAGGCTGTCTCCGAGAAGCTCTTTACTGATGGACACAGGCCGGTCCTCGATGGCAACACAGACACGTACAGAAGTGACGCCATCCATGCTAAACGGGGACAAGACCTTTCCACCTGTTTCCATAATTGTACTGATCGTCGCACAGCCTGCTGGAACGTGGGCTTGTCTTAGGGCTCCACTGGAGAGGAGTCAGGGGAATGCGATCCAGTGTCAGCATGGTGGTGGGGGAAGACCCCACATTTCCAGAGTGGCAGTGGGTTTCCTTTATGGTTATGGGTTCAGAGCCCCTAGGTCCAGCTGTGTCTATAAAGAATCCAAAACCCTCCCAACACAGAAGAAGAGTGCAGAGCACCCAGACCACCCACATGGGGTCAGACGTCCCCATCACGGCATCCCACGGGACCCCCCTGAGCCACAAGGTGGGTACCACCCCTGGGGTCTCCTTCCTGTCTCTAACTGGCAATCGGGGGATTCCTGATGTGTCCCTGGGGCCAAGAGGCATCCATGTGTCTCAGCGTCATCTGCTGAGGCTGCACCCCTCAGACTGGCTTCCCTCCGCCGCTGGAGATGGCCCAGGGCTCTGCCTCCGCACGGGCTCTGTCCCTGGCTAACGTAGGGACTCCGACCTGCCGCCCCTCCCTGGGGTGGGAGCAGCCTTGTCGACGCTCCAGGCTCTCCACTCGTGCATCCTTACTGTCTTGGGGGTGTCACTCCCTCTCCCCCGTGGCCCTAGCCCTCCTGGGCCCCACCCTGTGGTCTCAGACAGCCGGCTATTTTGGGACAAGCCTGTGATCTCAGTGCCCTTTGCCACACAGATCTGAGGCTCCTTCCCTTCCCCGACCGCGATCCTGCCCAGCGTCATCCTGAAACAAAGCCTCAGCCTCTCCCTGTGTGCGCCAGGGAGTCTTTATTTTTGGACCAGGCCAGACTTGTATTTGGAAAGGGCAGTGCCATCCTATGAAGCCTGCCTGGTAGAAACTGCTGGCAGGGGTTTCGCGAGCAGGGATCCTTTTTAGGGGCATTTCAGCAACTCTGATAAAGAGAAGAAACAAGAGCAGGTGTGACCACACACACACACACACACACACACACACACGTATGTTTGCACACAGAACATTTGGCCAAGTCTAAGCTATCGTCCCTCGGCGGGGATGTTGCAGGGGTGTGGCTGTATGGAGTGCTCATGGGACTGGCTTAAGGAGCCCCCAGCAGTGGCTTATTTACTACACAGGTGGCGGGATGCAGCCAGGGCCGCGTCCGGCTGCTTAAGGGAGGAGGTTAACAGGGTGCAGGGCAGCCTGGGAGGGGGCTCTGTGCGGGGGCCGCCTCCCGCCTGCGTAGGTGGCCCGTGTGCGGTGGAGGCGGCCTGGGGCCCGAGGCCATGGTGGGACGAGAGCACAGGGCCCCTGCTCGGGGCTGCAGTGAGCAGAGCCGCCTTCCGGGACTGCAGACTCCCGGCACGTCCGCCAAAGCCCCAGGCCGGCACTTCAGGCGAAGTGTGTAATAATGTCAAGTTTATTGCCCCTATATCAGAGCGGCTCAGAATTAAAGTCTGCTTTGTGCGTGGCCCGCTGTGAAAACAGATTCCATGCGGCTCCACCACAGAGTTCCTGCTGCCCCCGAGGCCTGGGGACACTTGGCGACAGGGGCCAGGGGGCAGGGTGAGGTGGCAGGTGGCAGGGGACATCCAGCTCGGTGAGGACAGCAGGGGTGATGTGTGAGCCTGACCTTTCCAGACCAGGAAGGCGGCCCAGGCTGTCCTGGCCCAGGCCTCCTGCTGCCCAACCGAAGGGGACTTGCGTTCAGTCCGCCCAGCTTGGTGGGGATAGGGACAGCGCCCTGCTAGGTCCTTGGGTGGCTCGGTCCACTCTTTGAGTTTTGGGGATTACAAGGGGGCAGCCCTCCCACGCATCCCTCGCAGATAGAATGTTCTTGCCTTTACTCTTGTCAAACCTGTATTCCCTCCTTCTGGAAGGCCACCCCCAGCCACCTGCCCTCCAACTGGCCCCTCCTCATCCCTGGACCCTTGCACCTGCAGGCAGGGCACCTGTCCTTGGCCCTAGAGCAGTTGCTATGGTTACCATTTCCTCTCGGGGCCCTCTTACCTTAGATGGTCAGTGCCAGGGGCAGGCACCTTGCCTGCTGTGTCCTGTGGATGTAGGGGCTGTGGGGTTGGTGTTCAGGAGTGAGTGGGTGGGGTGGCGGCCTGCTCCTCACTGCCCCGGGCTGAGGGTGGGCCTTCCCCTTCTGGAGGACACAGCCTGCCCAACATGGCTAAGGGGGAGAGCAGGCTTCCTTGGGGGTGGGGCTGCGGCCACAGCTCAGGGCACAGGCGAGCTCCAGAGGGAGGGTAGGGGCAGGGGAAGTGGACGAGTTCCAGGGACCCCCCCTCAGGAGGCCTGACCCCAGGACGTGCTCTGGGCTGTGCCGTCCAGGGGCCCATCTGATCCTTTGTCCATCTGATCCTCTTGCTGCCACTTGCTGAAACCATGTCCTGTTCATTAGAAAAGCTCGTCTGATCTGACAAGCCCTGTCTGTGTCACACGTAGTCTTAGGTAAGTCTTGCCGAGCTGAGCGACAGGCACAGCTGTCGTCCCTACTCTGCAGGTGACCTTCAGGCTCGGAGAGTTCAGGTCCCACCCGGGATCTCACAGTGGCAGTGGTGGAGTGGCACGTGGGCCTGAGTCTGTGTTCCTCCCCTTACTGAGGTGAAGCACGGCACGGTGTGTGACGGGCATGGACGTTCGCTCCTCATAACCTCAACCTCCTCCCTCCACCTCGGGGGGACCCCGGGACTGACGTGCGCGGATTTGCTGAGAAGTGCCACTCCCCCGCCCTCATTCCCTGTAGAGGTCGAGTGGTCTGCCCCCGACCCCAAAACCGGGGCGCCCAGCCTCCAGGGACGCTCCCGGAGCGCCAACTCAGCGCTGTCCCGCACGGGCCGGCTGGCGCAGGGCGCTGCGTGGCGGGTGGGGGAGGCGCGCTGGCTTCCGGGGCTCGGCAGGAGGAGAGATGGAGAGAGAGGGGGCAGCATCCACTAACCACGTTGTGGAGAGTCCACTGTCAACAGCACTAGGTTGGCCGCCCTGGGCTAAATGAAACACACGAGTGAAATACATCCCCCCTCGTTAGTTCTACTATTTTTTAACTTGGCACTAAAGCATTTAAGATTGCACACAAGGCTGGTGCTGTCTTTGCTGTTTGCACCTGATGGGCCAGGGCTGGGGCCCCAGCAGCTCCGTCCACGGGAAGACCTGGCTCAGGTGGTTGCAGGTGTGATCCCCTCTCCGAGAACCTCGGGGCAGATGAACCCGGTGGGAGCTCCCTTTTACTTCTGTCTCCCTCGGTTTCCCCCTTCTCTCCTTGGATGCCCCCCCCCGCCACCCTCCCTGCCTGATGACACCTGTGTGCTCCCCCAGCCTGGCTCTGCACCCAGGTTCAGTCGTCATGTCCCAAATGTCGTGGGCTATTTAGGGAAGGGCGGGGCTGATCAGACAGCTCGTTCACCTGGCCCACCACAGGGATGAAGGCGGTCTGGGGGTGTGCCCTGGCCCCAGACTGTCAGTTTCCTCACCGAGAGGATGGCTGTGCGGGACAAGCCAACAACACAGACTCCAGGACCCTCGTAGACCTTATGGGTCAGAACCCTTCAGGGAAGGATCTGGGTGCACATGTGTGTGCACATGCATGTGTGTATGCATATGTATATATCTGCGTGCATTATATGCCCCTGTGTGTGTGTGTATGCGTGTGAATTGTATGTCTCTGTATACGTGTGTATGTATGTGTGTCCGTATGCATGTCTGTATATGTACATGCATATGAGTATGTGTGTATGCATATGTATGTGTGCACACATGAGTTGTGTGTGTGTGTGTGTAGGCATGTGTGTATGTACGTGTATATATGTACACGCACACCCTGAATCTCCCCTGGAATTGCCGACCTGGCTGGAGAACCCACGGGCAAGAAGCCTCTGGGTCCCACTGGCTCACACGTAAGAACCTTGTTGTCCCGATGCCCTCGCTCTCCCTCACCCCACGGCAAACTGCATCACTTCCAAAATGTGTTTGAGAGCCATACCCTGGGCCCCTCATCATTCCAGACTGAAAGGTAGGCAGGCTTCTGAACGGGGGGTTGGCCCCCTGTGCACCGCCCGGAGCTGGTCTCCACCCAGCAGCCCGAGCTCCTAAGCCTTCCTAAAGGTGAATCTAGAGGCACCTGTGACCCCTGAATGCACCGCAGAAGGAAGCCCGTGTCCACACAGACCTGGACACGGTGCTCCTAACAGCCCGAGAGGAAACCACGCAGACGCTGTCAGCGGATGAGTGGGTCCACAAAGTGCGGTGAATCCATACGAGGGAACATCATTTGGTCATAAAAAGGAGTGAATCCTGGCACACATTAAGCACAGGTGAAGCGTGAAAACATGCTCAGGGGAGTGAGGCCATCGCAGCAGACCCCGCAGTGCAGGCTCTCATTCCTCTGAAAGGTCCAGAACAGGCGAGTCTGTGGAGACAGAAGGTAGATCAGTGCTCACCAGCACTGGGGTGTGTGGAGAGGGGGAGCGACTAGAATGGGATGGTGGAATGTTCTGGGATTAGGTAGGGGTGGTGGGAGCACAGCTCTCTAAATGAACTAAAAACCACTGAAGCACATACTTTTTTTTTAAAGATTTATTTGTATGTTTTGCGGGGGGAGCATGTGCTGGGGAAGGGCAGAGGGTGAGGGAGAGAGAATCTTAAGCAGACTCTTCACTAAGCACAGAGCCCGACACGGGACTTGAACTCATGACCCTGAGATCGTGACCTGAGCCGAAACCCAGAGTCAGACGCTTACCTGCCTGCAGCACCCAGATGCCACCGTAGTGTGTGCTTTCAAAGGGTGAACTTTATGGTAGATAAGTTATATTTCAATTAAGTCGCTGGGAAGAACACCTGGAGTCCAGGTCCCCGGCTCCCACTGCGTGGGAACGGGACCCACATGCCCTTCCAGTGCACAGCCCCGCCCGTCTCACTCCTGCTCCCCTCCCCTTGCCTCTGCAGTGAGTTGCTGTGCCCAGCGATTCTGCATGGCCCCTGCGTGCCCTTCCCCTGCCCTCCCCGGGCTGATGTCCTCTCAGGTCTCAGCTCAGAAGCCACTTCTCCGGGTATCAGTTGTCTGAAGGGGTCACCCTGAGCCCTGCCACCTGCCCTGCTCCTTGCTCCGATGTTCTTCCTGAGGCTGCAGAGGGCTCACCAGCCTCTGAAACCACCCTCTTGTTGCTAGGTTTGTGTGTTGTCTGTTTTCCTCCCCGAGAGGGGACGCCCTGTAGCCGAGAGGTATCCGTTTGCTTGCTGCCCTGTGCTCAGTGCCTGGCAGAGTAGACACCCAAACCTTGCTGGATGAATAGGCTTTGAGTGCAGCATGATCCCCTGGGCTTGCCCCATCTCGTCTTGTCCGGGGACTCTGGAGCTCGAGATGATTGTGAGGGGGATGCCACCCCCAGGGCACTTACCGCGTAGTGTGGAAAGGAGACGTGCCTTTCAGATGGAGGGCAAAAGGCCACACCCTGTCCAGGAAGCTCTCCCAGAAGGACAATGAGGATGGACCCCCAGCCGCCCTCCCTGCCTGAAGCAGGTGCCGGAGCTGGCTGAGCCTCCAATCACCATTAAGTCTCAGAGACCTCTCAGTAGAGGCAGGAGGCCTCCCGCCTCTCATTAATAAGCAGGACAGTGGTGATCATGCTGCTACAGGAAGCTGATGAGATCAAGCGTATCTGACAAGTCCCTCTCCTGCTGGGGATCCATGGTTTAGCACCAGCACCTTCGTGCAGACGCAAACAGAGGCTGCATGGCTTTGCACAAATGTCAATGTATTTATACTGACTCTCTCCCTAGCAGCCCAACCAGTTTGGGAAAATGGGCAGGACCGAGTCAGCAATTTAGTCTGTGGTCCACGAAACAGATACAGTTGCTGTTATCTGGTCCAAGGGAGATCGAAGGTAATTATATTCACTTTGTTCGAAAACTTAGGAGTAAGCCGCATACAGAGCTCTTTAAGTTTCCAGACAGATCGATTGGATATTTAGAAATTTTAATTGCACCTTTTCTGTGCTTCGCAAGGTGTGATTTCTGGAGCACACAGAGGGTCTCACCTGAGCATTGTCCTGGCCCAGCAGCCAGAGGTTCACAGTGGATTCCTGGCAGCATTTGGGAGCAAGGTGTAAAGTTTTCTTGCTGCCTGTCTCGGCTGGTGTGGGCATTTAAAGGGTGACTTTGGTAGGAGCTGGTCACCCGCTGCTGTCTGTACCTGCTGGGGACTCCGTCCCTACCTCTCTAATCTGCTTAGAGTCCTTGAGCTAGATGCACATGTCTGTTGACAAATGGCCCTGACTTAGTCTGTCTTCCGATGAAACCAGAAATCCCTCCCCCGCCACAGTTGCCTCTGGGTGATTCGTCTGGCTGGGACGATCTCAGCCTTTCCCCCCTTATCTGGCCCAGTTCTGACGTCGTCCTGGAAGTGCAGTTCTGCTGATCTCCCCTTCTGGGGGCATCTCCTTTTTGGGGTGCCTTCCCCATCCAGGCTGTCTAAATCCCATGGGACCCAGACCGACCCCCTTCCTGGCTGTGAGGTCCAGAGGACCAGTCAGCTCACTGAGCCTCGTCTTTCTTATCTACCCAGCAGGGATCACAACCGCACCCCCTCCCCGCCCCGGGGTAGCTGGAGGATGCAGTGTGATGTGTGTGTAAAGCATGGCCCTGTGCCCAGCACATAGTAGGCATGCTTCCTCGTCCACCATCAGCAGTGATGCTCTTAAATCCAAGTGTTTCACCGGTTCTCCTCAGGAGCCTCCAGTGAGGACAGACAGTCTGGGTGGCACTGAGATTTTGGCCTCAGTTAGGCTCATAGGAAATAGCCATGCTCCTTCTCTCTGTGAGGCTTGAGAAAATGGGTGAGGGGTGGAATCCTGGCTCAGCTCTTCTTGCCCTGGGTGAGCCACTGTTTCTCTCTGAGCGGCAGGGGCTTCAGGGTGAGGTGGGCTAGTCCAGGCAAATACCTCCCAGGGACGCCTGAGAGCCTGATGAGTTGTTTTCTTGAGTATGGCTGGCAGAGTGCTTTGTCAGGTGATGATGATGGTGATGATGATGGTGGTGATGGTGATGAAGATGATGATGATGAAGATGATGGTGATGAAGATGGTGATGGTGATGGCGATGATGGTGATGAAGATGGTGATGGTGATGAAGATGGTGATGGTGATGAAGATGATGGTGATTAAGGTGGTGATGGTGATGAAGATGATGCTGGCGATGAAGATGGTGATGGTGATGAAGATGATGCTGGCGATGAAGATGGTGATGGTGATGAAGATGATGGTGATGAAGATGTTGGCGATGAAGATGGTGATGGTGATGAAGATGATGGTGATGAAGATGTTGGCAATGAAGATGGTGATGGTGATGAAGGTGATGATGGTAATGAAGATGGTGGTGATGATGGTGATTAAGCTCTGGGTCTAGTCCTGAATTTTCTCCCACGTTTCAAGAGTCTAGCATCTGTCTATCCTCTAAGGGTGTCTCACCTTCCCCACTTTTTCACACCATGTTGCCTTGTGCTCCCTGTTTGGGAGGTTTGACATCCCATTCTGTGACCTCTGTCATCTTTGATATTTTTATTTCTTTGAGCTGTGATTTTTCCCTTACCACGTGTGCTTTTTCCTACTCTCTAAACCCATGCTGCACTGATGATTTGCACTGCTGTGAAGATAGAAAATGGCGCCTCCTTCCTTCCTTCCTTCCTTCCTCTGGTAATTTTGAAATGTGTGAGTTTCTGCCCCGGAGTTTTTAGTTTTCTCAAACTGCAGGGGGCTAATTAGTTTGGTTATTTCACAATGGCCTTTACTGTTTTCTTATTAACTGGGCAGATATCCAAGGACTCCTACTCCTCACTGGGGTCTTTTCCAAGGTTTCAGTCACAGGGCTGGGGAGGAGAGTGATGGGGCTTACAGAGAAGCCAGGGACAAGGAGAAATTTGATCGCTGGAATCACCTATAGCTGTCCCCAAGAAAGCCACAGGGCTAGGTTTGCCTTTTTGGTTTGACCAAGGAGAGAAACACCAGCCATTTTGTAGAGCAGTTATTCAACCCTTGCTTTTCCACACACTTTGCTTCAAAACTCTTTAAAAAGATACTTTAAGGAGGGACATTGGATATGGTTGAGGAGAAGAAAATCAGGGGTTTAGAACCAGAAAAAAGCCTTTCCTGCACCTAGGACCTCAAAGGAGAGCATTCTGTCTTGGCAGATTGAGTGGTTGTAGGTAAGACTTGGGCAAGAAAGGAAGTGGGAGTACAAGGAAGGTGTTTTTTCTCTCTGTGAAGACGTGTTCTCCAGAAGAATGGGACCCAGAGGATCGGACAGGCCGCACTGGGCTCCATGGCTGGGCTCTTGCTATTTCATTTGCTACCCCCACCCTTGGACCTGGGTTTATCTGCTCTGTTCTCAGGGGTCATCCATGACCCTCGACACTCAGTTGCTCCCTCACTGACTATTGTTAATTTTTATAATAATTTCAAGACTTGTTCAGTGCAGGAATTGAAGGGAGACTTCTTAATTATACTAATGGTTCTCGAGAAAGTGTTTATTTTTTCATCGTTACACCATACTGAGGGCCAAGGTAATATCATCGGGAGACTGAGAATCATAGAGGAAGTTTCACCCTTCGCTTTATGTGCATAGAAGTCCTAAAGTGAATTTGCTGTTTCCAGGTGTATCCCCTGGAGACATTCTTGAACATGTCCCCAAGGAGAACACACAGCATATTTACTGCCATATTGTTCAAAATGGGGGAAAAATCAAAAGAAAATGACAGAAAACCAAAATGTCAAATGATAGGAGAATAAATATGTAAATTGTGGTATATTCCAACAGTGTGATTCTATGATTAACCATATATTTGTATCCCCGTGGATAAACGTCTAACGTAATGGTATACAAAACTTGCAGAGTGATATTTACTACATGGTACCATTTAGATGATGTTTCAAAGTACTCTTGAATACTATATTTTGTTTACGTGTCCACGTGGAATGAAAGCAAGGAAATGAAGAGAGAAGACACACAAACCAATTTCCAAGTAGTGGTTTCTGCTGTGCAGGAGGAGGCCAGGATGGAGGAGGGTGGGCCAAGGGAGCTGCCACTGTGACATGTGATGGTTCCTGAAGATCTGAAGCAGATATGGTGTGTGCCCTCATTTGTGCAATTTTGGTGGCATGTGTGTGTGATTATTTCTTGCATTTTTTGTAGGCTTTATTAAATTATTTCTTAGTTAAAGGATATGGACTTGATGAAAAGATTTCACATAATTATTCTTAAACAAGAGGTCCTCTCAGAAGAGGTAGAATTTTGGGGTCTAGATAAAAACCGGGTCATGCTGAACTCTGCAAGAGAGATTGCGGGATTTTGTAAAGGATTCCAGAACAGATCAGAACGTATGTTCTGCCTGCTTCTTGCTTTTCCCCAGACCTATGACATGGGCATCCTGGTGTCTCCTCAAGCCAGACCCCCTCCCTCCCAGGCATAGCCAGGCATCATACAGCTCAGAGGGGTTCATCATCTGAAGGAGCATTTCAGAAGGGACCCTCCCCACGCTGGTCAGAGCAGCGAATTCAGTACCCCATATAGAGCAGCCAATTTAGGATGTTTGAAGGGAAAAGCCCTCAGAATTAGTCACAACCTTTAAAGAGTTACTTGCTTGCAGATTTTAAATGCCATCTCATTGCTTCTGAGTTAATTTTATGAATATAAAAAGTATTACTGAGTTTAAGAAGATGAGTTAATTAAGAAATCATAATTCCCAGAAAACCTCTTTGACATAATTTAAAATCCCAGGTAAGTGTAATCCCATCATTAAAACCTGAAATTGAATGGGAGACTGGAAAATACTATGTGACTGCACAATATAAGTAATCCTAACAAGAGGATCCAGAGGTGGGGAAGGAGAGTGAGCAAGGGCAGGAGGACAGCCGTCTGGAGGACAGCAGGTAGTTAAATGAGGAGACTCGTCCTGGCCCAGAGATCACAGAAACCGGCGGCTGACGTCCAGGAGATGGTTTTCTCCGAACGTTCAGACCAGTCACTGCCACCAGAGTCTTCCAGTGCGGGCCAGCAGCCAACGCCCCTGTTTACCACATAAGGAAGTCGCCATCTTGGGTGAGTAAACCAAGGCGAGGTGCCATCTATTGGGATATTGCCGAAGGGGTCTGTCCATGGCATGGCATTTTAGATTTTCCAGATCTGATTCTGTGATGACTTGTATTAAAATTTAGTCATCATAAAATCATCACTGGACCAAGAATTTAGAGTATGTCAGAAAACAAAGCATGATTTTGGGGCACCTGGGTGGCTCGGTCATTAAGCGTCTGCCTTCGGCTCAGGTCATGATCCCGGGGTCCTGGGATCGAGCCCCGCATCGGGCTCCCTGCTCCGCGAGAAGCCCGCTTCTCTCTCTCCCACTCCCCCTGCTTGTGTTCCCTCTGTCCGTGTCTCTCTCTGTCAAATAAATAAATAAAATCTTAAAAAAAAAAAAAGCATGGTTTCTTGCCCTTTTGGGTTATGTTTGCTGCCCCTCCCTTAAAGCCCTGCACACTGAGCACAAATCATCCTGTCTCGTGTTTGACCCAGTGAGGGCTACACTGGGCAAAGCTCCATGATCAACTCTAAGATGTTTCCTTGTGTCTTCCATGGCACAGACGGTTTCCCATTGGGTGGCAGCAGCAGGGCCCGATGAGGTGCCGTGGGTGATGAAGGGGAAGCAGGGGCACGTGTGCTCCGTCCAGTGGCTGGTGTCGCAGGCGCCTCCCTGAATCTTCCCACATTTCCCAGGAGGAAACCTCGCTGGTGAGGGTGTTGCCTTTGGCCGGTGATTCAGAGAGAGGCAGGGGCAGTGCTCAGCATGAAACGGGGCATATTGCTTGGCCCCCGTAAATGTCAGTTGTTGTTGTTATATTTATTGAACTTTCACTTCAGCTGAGTAAGCTCAGGGCACAAACAAATGAGTCCAGGGACAAAGAAAACTATCTTATGGCTTCATATTGACCCAATCGGGAAGCTGGGAAATAGCCCAAACATGGCATTACCATTGTTTGCTGACCTGCCAGGAGAAGGTTTCATGCGCTAATGTGTGTACATATTTATTTAACATAAACTCAGGTTGAGGAAGGAGCTTAGATCGTGAATCTCAGCAGTTTTGGAAACTGGCAAATGAGTACATTGGCAAATAGATCATCCACCGCCAAAGCTCTTTCTTCCACGATGGTAAACACCGTTGTTGGTTAATTGCTGCATGCTATTAATAGGAAGCTGAGTAATTGAAGGACTTGCAGAGGTCTTGTAAACCATCTGTTGGCTACATTTTCATGACCATTTTTGGTGTGGAACATCTTTAAGGCGAGTGTTGGAAGCTTGCATAGTGACGGTCCAGGGACCGAGCGTGCAGGGCTCAGACAGGCCAACCTCACCCGTGCGGGCTCCAGGATAAGTATTTTGTATGGACTAGGGGTGCCTTTTCTGGTCCCCGGCTCTAGTGGATGGCAGGGTGCATGCTGAAGCCGGATTGTTTAATCCAAGCGTCTAGAGCTCGTACAATTTTTTAAAATGCATGGGCCGCAGCCTGTGAGGCCTGCTGGCTGTGGTGACATTGTGGAGGGATTATGGATTACTACCATCTCTGCGTCTCGGGTCTGAAGGACGGTGAGCTTCAGCTTCCCACGAGAGCGTGGATTGTAAACGATTGGGCGTTAGGATTCAGACCATTTGCTCTGCCGTGGCGGGAAGCCAGAGGGGAAAGGTGGATGGCCCCGCACGAACACCCCTCTGATCATCTCTGGACTTGAAAGTGCTTCCCTCAAAACCACCGGGCCTGCGGGCACCCGATTAGGGATGGCACATGAATTCATGCATGAAGAGTCCCTGGTTTATAATTCTGCCTGGCAATCCTGGCCAGATACAGAGGAGGCATCTTAAGTGAAATTTACCCAATTGTACAATTAGCCTTTTTTAAAAAAAGGAATCAAAGAATCCTAAATATTTGAAATCATGCAGCCATGTCCTAATGCTGTCAAATTTGCATTTTCTCTGACCCTCCCAAATGACCCCAGTAGTCACTAAGAAAATAGTGACTCAGCAAGTGTAATGTGGAAAAGTAGATGGTATCTCTTCTAGGCCAGAACACGAGACACTAAATGGTTATGAATTAAGGTAAAAGAAACTCCAGGTTAGTAGTCCTTGCCAAAAAATAATTTTCGTTCAGATTATATCAAGAGATTGTCTGGGAGCCAAGAACATAAGAAGAACAATATTTAACTAGAACTCTTTAAACAGTTATGTGGGGAAACGCGCATGCAGGAATGTGTGTGTGTACATTGTGTATCGGTGTGAGAACCCAGACCAATCTCAACCAACAGGTGGAATGCGTTCAAGGAAACCAGTGTGTGTGTGTGTGTGTGTGTGTGTGTGTAAGATCCTGCAGCAAGAACCCTGCATAATTATTCCCCAGTGTCCCTGCTTCCTGCAGCCCCATTCCAGTGTAAAAACCTTCAACCGTGCTGGTATCAGTCAGCATCAGTAAGTTATGGTTGAAGTAACAAATGACCCCAGACTCTCAGTGCTTATACAAAGATGTATGTCTTGCTCACAAACATGTGGGCTGGCTTCGTGTCAGCTTTATCCTGGCGTCTTGGCTGAACATGTCAGTTGTTCTTCTGGTAGCTGTGCCTTTCAAAGGATTAATTTTTTTTTAAGATTTATTTATTTATTTGAGAGAGAGAGAGTGCATGTACACACATGTGTGAGTAGGGAGAGGGACAGAGAGAGAGAATCTAGCAGACTCCCAGCTGAGCTCAGAGCCCGACATGGGGCTCAATCTCTCAGCCCTGAGATCGTGACCTGAGCCGAAATCAAGAGTCAGACACTCGGCTGACTGAGCCACCCAGGCGTCCTGTCAAAGGAGTGATTTTAGATGCATGATTCCTAGGCTTTACGCTCCAAGAAGGCACGGGCCATTGTGTGCTCCTCATGTAGTAGAGTGCCCATCAGAGCAATGAGAGTCAGTCCCATCAGTTGGAAGAATCCTTGAGGCTAGAGTCTGGAGGAGCAGAGATGAAAAATACCCCAACCGCACGAGGCTCCCTGAAATCCAGACTTGACTTAGAAGTAAAGTATTGTATCTGTGTGAGGAGTGAAGAGAGCGTAGTCCAGGCAGAGGAAGACAAACTCTGGACGAAACCGTGGAGATGAGACAGACCTTAGTGTGTGCCAAGGACTTCGCGGAGGTTCTGCAAGAGTGGCAGTGGGAGGCAGAGGAAGGGCCTGACGCAGGGAGAGGAGGTCATGATTGGCCCATAGGACTGCTAGGACAGGTGGTGTGCCTTGCTCTTTGTGCGTATTTTCATGCTTTATTCGACGGTCCCTACTGTAAGACTTCCCTCCCACCAGGATCACAGTGAGGGAGAATCCCATTGGTTATGCCCTCAGTTTACACATTTGTCCTGGAATTGCTTCAGCTTTGGGAATTGCTTAGCTAATCTGTTGGGTTTTCCATATTTGTTGGTCATTCTTGTTCTGTCTACATTCCAAAAGGATTTGAGGTAATTTATAGTGAAACACAGATATGCATTAAGGTTGTTAAAATGGAAAGAGAGACAGCGGCAACCCAGTGAAATTTTATGTCTGTTCTTTTCTTGTGAATGTCCTCCAGTATTCTCGGGGTTAGGTTTGCCATTTTTCCCAATGATAAGGTAGCCAGGGGCCAAACAGCCAATTCCTGAAGAAGGAAGTGGATGTTTTTCCCTGTTGCTTGTTAATTTATGAAGTTCTATACACTCTGACATTTCTTACATTAAGTTTTCATTTTGTCACTTTTGGTTGACTGCTTGTTTCCTAGTGTCTTGTATTTGACATTAATATTTTGATTTCTTGGTGATCTCTGTAAGGCTAACACAAATTCATAGACACACACTCAGAGTAGGCCTTTCCTACATTTA
The DNA here is from genome assembly GCF_002201575.2 of Neomonachus schauinslandi. Classification (NCBI taxonomy): domain Eukaryota; kingdom Metazoa; phylum Chordata; class Mammalia; order Carnivora; family Phocidae; genus Neomonachus; species Neomonachus schauinslandi. The sequence goes on from NC_058412.1 coordinate 136,090,693, forward strand.
GAATTGGTAATACGAAGTCAGGGACAAAGTCAGCAGCACTATACGGACAGTTAACCGCTGGATTTCAAGATGCGGGGTATATCTCCATTGAAACAAACTGATTTACTAGTAGAACTAGGGCCCAGCACAAGTCTGGATGCTCAGTTCTGCTGGGTAATGAGTAAGGCTATACTAGGAGTCTAGGGTAGAACTCCTCGTACTCAGTGATGTTGGGGGCAGAAATGCTCTCTCTCTGTCATCTTGAGTCCGGGCTGTGTCTTGGTGAATGATCAGATTCTCCTAAGATTTAACATTCTCCTAATGAGAAACGTAAATAGATTTGTATGTACATTTTGTGTCAGTCCTCATTTGTCTCCCTTATTTTTGACATATCAGTGGATGCCTTCCTCTGTCCACATGATGTTTCTACCCCAGTGAAATGGGCAATGGACGACATGCCATTCCCTTCTTTCGTTTCTTACCCAGAGTAGCTTTGAAACTTCCTGACACCAACTAGCACTTATTAACCTGGTGAAACCCAAACTCTCCAGTTCTTAAGTGCAATGTTAGCCCTGTAATTAACTAGTCATGTTTCATTGGGAATATAATGGTTCATTGAACCGTCAGTGTTTAATTTTTACCCAGCGTAATGTAATAGGAGCTGAGAGAAGCCTGCGTTGACAAAGAAACCATACCTGTGTGAGGACCTGGGCGTCGGGTCTATAACAACAATGTCAGGCGTCCTCGCTGGGACACTGGTGATGATTTATGCGTCTCATTCGACCGAGAGCTCACTCTGCAAGATTGACTTTCACCTTTAACTAAAATTACGAGAAGAGTTTGAGTAGTCATCCGTACGTTTGTGTGTCAAATGGAGAGCAAGAAAGATGGCCATCAGGAGTGTCAGGCATTGGTGTCTCCTTGAGGAGGGGATCCTGTACTTCACAGTTAGCTCTGTGTGTAGGAAAGGCAGGTGCCATGCTGGCAGGAAAGACCTGGGAACTCAGCAGGGTGCTGTCCCAGGTACCTGTCTCTTCAGGGTCACCATTAAGCATGCTTTGTTCTTCCATCCAACAAAGGTTTACTGAGCTCCTGTTTGGACCCAGTACTTTCCTAAGCATTTCTGCTCATATTCTCATTTTGTCGTGGAGTCACATTCTAGGAGAGGCAAAGCCCTCAAGTAAATACAAAGGCAAGATGATTTCATGGTGGGAAGCGCCCAGTGGCTGGGCACAATGAATCAGAGGAAGGAGGCTGTTTGTGGATAGAGAGGTCAGCAAGGAATTTGGGTTCCATTCTTAGTGGGAAGGCTTTGGAAGGTCTTAAGCAGGAGCATGCCATTGATTGGGATTTGTGATAACCCCTCTGCTGCCTGCAAAGAATGGGTTATAGGAACAGGAGTGGAGCAGGGAGCCAGGCTTGCCAGCTGAGTCTTGCCCAGGGGGGAGGCCATGGTGAAATGCATCAGGATAGGATGTAAGTCCCATTCATTCCATAGCCAGGTGACTGGCCAGTCTGTCCCCCTCATCTCCATAACACATCCCAGATGGAGTCATTCACCAGCTTTTCTTGTTCCCCAAAAGATTGCACATGCATCCAATAAACCGCATATCACGTTGTCTCATACTTTCATTTCAAGGTCAGGAGCCATATTTTCTTAAGGTTTCATCTCCAGGACCCCATTTAGGTCCCAACCTCACAGTAGGAACCCATGGCACCCCTGACTCTGGTTACTGGAATCTGACATTTGTGGGGCCAACCCCAAAACTTCATGCCCTGCATGACCCCAGCACCCTCCCTTTGACACACCACTCTTGACCTGGGAGCACGCTCAGTGGGCACACCTTCTTGGTGCCGATGGAGTTTGTGGGTGATGGCTTTCCTGTTTCTAGCAATATGCATGTGATCAGGTGAGCAGCCTTCTCTTTTAGATTGTTCTAAATGTTCTTACTTGGATTTTGCTTAAAGGCAAAACTCAAGGTAAAAAAAAAAAAAAAACACCAAAAACCCACCAAACTATCAACACATTTTCCCCTTTTCATACTTTACCAAAGCAGAAAAAAATGTAACAGGATATCGACTCCCACGATTTTTCCTGTGGTGACTCAGTATAAATATCTGACAAATCACACAAGGGATCCTTAATGGCAGCTGTTAGTGTTATTGGAAGTGAACTAGGGCTTTCTAGTCCCCTGTAATGATGAGCTCTGAGAGAGACACAGAAGCTTGTTCCCACTGGCCACAGACCTGGAGATCCAGCACTCAGCTCTGCTGGGATTGTAGGTGCTTTCAGAGCAAACTGAACCCGGCTTGGGTGTGGGTGAAGCATCAGCTCACCTCGCTTTGTCTTAGCACAGTTGTGTATGTTGTGCAACCACAGGCTGCATTCTCTTGGTTTGGAACAGGCCGTTGGTCTCCTGGGCTCCAGCTGATTTGGACGATCGGGAGTTTGGAGCTAGGTGTCTGCAGTGCACAAACAAGGGCATTCACATTGTAGGATTGTTGGATCATCCTGTAGCTATCCTGTAATTCGAGATACCCCTCCACATGATTAAAGAGAAGTCTGGAAACCCAGGTGTGTGCTTATCATGGAAAACTCCTCTGTGTACCGCTGATCCTTGTAGTATGATGACTTCCCATTGGGCCAATTTCCTCCCATCATGGTAAATATTTCTGCATTCGAAGCGAGTGAGTCAGGAGAGAGCAGAAAACCTGTTGTTCTCTCCACAAAGGAGTTCTTGCCAGTAATTCTATTTTGCAAAATGTAGGAAGATTTAATTCTGCCCAGACGTTCTCTAACCTTAAAACTGAACTTCCAGTGAGAACATCATTTTTGTTCTCTTTAGTGTCCTTTCACTTCCTGTGTTTAAATCATCCAGAATCCATTTACACTTCGTGGTGTCCTTTGGCTAAATCTCTCCAAATGGCTTGGAGACTGGCTTCGCAAGCTGGTGGACTAGTGTGGGAAGGGACTTGAGGAAGCGCGGAAGGACTTGTCATTTCAGAGGTGACTCCTCGGGGTTTGAAATAAGCGATCGGATGATAGCGAGTAACTGCTTCTCATCTCTGGTATGGAAGAGAAAACCAGTTGGACGTCTTAATGTAATTGACATAGGATCTTAAAAACTCCTGTTTTTTTGCATTTGCTATTTGTTTTCAAACTGCGTTTTTGGAGAAAGGGCACAGGGATGGCCCACCTGCTTCTGCCTCCCTGGGAGGACATGGCCCCGGTCCTTTCTTGGCCGCCCCCCCAGGCCTTCTGGGAATGAGGAGGTGGGAGGAGGGAGGTCCACACCTTATCAGTCTCCATCAGGTGTTTGTTTTATGCTGCATGGCCCTGGCATCCAGGGTTTTGTGCATGGAAAGTCGTACTCTGTCATGGACAGAGTGCCCCTCCACACTGAACAAGGACCAAATCTCTGGAGCCAACCTGGGTCTACAGGGACAAACTGCTGTCATCATGAATAGGTACAGGGAGCCCACTGCTCTCACTGACAGTCCCCTGCCTGCCCCCCGACCAGTGGCTGCTTGGTCAGAGGCGGAGTTTGTGGTTCTAGGGAGAAGGAATGGACCCCACATCCATCCCACCTGGGCTCGGAGCGGGTCTGTGGCCGGCTCCTGCCATGGGTGGGAGGTCCCGTATCTACCGTGGTAGTTACCATCTTGATCACTGGCTGAAGGTTGCTGTGAGTTGAATCACGGGGAAGAAACACCCACTTGAGGTGTGAGCCAGTTAATTTACACAGTAGGTGAGGAAGAATCCTTCCAGGCCACGTGGAGGTTGAGCAGAGCAATTTCCTGCAGTGTCCCACCTCTCTGTTGGCCATGCCAGGATCCGTGGCGTTGGCTGGGTGCTGGGCTGGGCGCTGGTGTAGACTCAGGGTGCAGACACCTCCACTGGGGGCCTGTGGGGTACAGAACTGTGGCTCTCCAGAGCTCTATTCCGATTCAGCCTTTTGTCCCGCAGCGAACGGGGAGCGCCGTTCTGAAGAATAACACAGTTACCTTCATAACAGCTCTGTGGGGAGTGCTTTGCCGGTTGAACTGTGTAGTGAGACCCTCCGGGATGAAGCACATGCTAAAGAGGGGGGGATATTTCATCAGGACACTTGCAGGGGACGCAGCCCACACAGGGCTGCAGAGCCCTCACCAGGCCCCAGGGAGATGCCCCCAGTGCTGGGAGCCACCCCGACCACCGCCCTGCCCCATTTGGGGACCGTCACCTAAGAGAGGAGAGGAGCCGGCCCCGCTGGGCGGAGACCTCTCACCCAGGACTGCCACGCCCTGTCCTCTCCCCACCCACGGTCAGCAGAGCCCCACCCCAGGCCACTGCCCTCGGCCTCTGCTGAGCTGCTCCCTTCATTCGGCCTCCAGACAGGCTCTGTCTCGAGCCAAGAAACCCATGGTCCTCATAAGAGATGTGAAACTGGGGACCCTCCTGCTGCTTTTCTTTATTTCCTGGAAATAACTATGGAAGGAAACACCGTAGAGACCAGGGAGTGAGTCAGGAAGACAGGGAACGTGCTCCAGGCCAAGGTGGGCCCAGCACAGGCCGGGTTCCCGCAGGAGACACAGTGCTTGGACAGGGCCAGGCCTGCTGGGTGGCCGTTGTGGGAGGCGTGGTGGCAGCTCTGCTGCTGGAGGGGCTCCAGGGGCCGAGGCAGGTAAGCGTGTCCGCTCCCTCCGTCCTCGGGGCAGCCCCACATCAGGGACTGTGGTGACGTGCGTTTCAGACACTGGAGGGGCCAGGCCACACGGGGACGGGGTCTGAGCTCCGGCTGTCCTGTCTGCCTGCCACCCAGGTCACCACACCCTGCCCAGCCACATGGCGTGGCCTCGGCCTCTGGTCGTCCTCCAGGGCGCGGGGCTGCATGTCCATATGCTAGAGAACCACACAGAATCGCTTCAAACTCCAAAGAAGCTGACAGATGCAGAGTGGGGCTGTCAGGAGTTTCTAGACATTCTTAGAAATGACATCTCCGTTTCATCGAACGCGTGACTAAAATTCCTTTAAAAAGAAATGGCCCACAATTTAAACGAGACCTGAGAAGCGTGTAGATCAACCTTTTGTGGCCTGAGTCCAGTGACACCTCCCTGGCTGGTGTCAGGGCACAAGACATGTCCTTTCAGTGGACTCCCATCCTGGAATGATGACACGTGACCCCCCACGGGAGTGTGACTTACAGGATGTTTCATAATTCCGTTCTCGCTCTCTCCCACCCCTTAAGTCACATGGGAGTGCATTGTCACTGTCAGAAATCCAGTCAAGCAAACCCTGAGGGTCCCCATCGAGCCCCTGCTCCCCTTGGCAGAGACGGCCCTTGGCACCTTTTCATGTGTTTCCATAGATACATGAACCTGGGTAAATATTTTAGACAGATGGAATTGATTATACATATATTTTTGCATCTTGCTTTTTAAACCTCATATGCCTTGGAGTACATGCATTATTAGAACATACAGGTTTACTCACTTGAAAAAATCGCAGAGGATCCCATAGACTGGGTGTTCCACTGATTTATTTAACTCGTATTGATGACGCGTAGGTTGTTGCCTTTGTTGTCCCTCGTTACAACCGATGTCTTTCTACACCGTGCTGAACCCATCCCAAAATGGAAAGGACATTGTTAAATTGCCTTTGAAAAAGGGCTTCCTTCATTTAAATGCCCTCCGAGAGTGTGCTCATTCTGGGCAGCCTCTCCAGGACTTGCTGTTTTCATCCCTTTCAATATCTGACCATCTGGTAATTAGAGCATATTTTTTAAATTTTTATTTCCCTGATAACTAGTAGGGTTGAACACGTCATGTTTTATGTGAACCATTTGTATTTTTGCATAGATGAATATATTCTTTGGGGTAGTTTGGCTTTTTCTTATTGATTCGTAGAAGCTCTTTATATATGCTGGACATTAATCCCTTATTTGTTGTACATGCTACATTCTTCCTGGCAGTCTGTTGCCTGAGGCTTTTTCCTGCTCTTCTGAGTTCTTCAGAACAGCTCAGCAGGTAACCTGACACCCTGTGAATGTGTGAAATGCTGAGGGCAAGAAATGGGGCCTGTTTTCCACTCAGGCACGCGGATCAGAGGACTCTGGAAACCTCCAAACCTCCAAGCACAACATGCCAAGGAGATGAGTTTGTTCTGCCTGTGTCCTGCTGGGCTTCCGGGGCCTCGGGCTGGAATCAGGCCCCCGGGGACCCCAGCTGTGTTTTCTTGCTTTCCCACCACTTCAGGGATGGAGCATTGCCTTTCCTCACCCAACTCTGACTCTTGGCTCCCCTGCTTCTTAGCCTGCCCGGGTCTCTCTTGCCCTATTGAGCTCCATGTCTGGACTTTGTTCTGATGCTTCATTATGGGTTTCTGTAGCAGGTAATGACACACTTCCACCCCTGGATGCAAAGCTTGGTTAGCAGGGGGGTCTCTCGGTTGTGGATGTGGCCCCTGGGGGCATGAAGGCACCCAGGCCCAGACCACGTGGCCACTGGGTCTCTATGAAGCTACCATTGCTTCCTCCATTAAAATTAATTCCGGCCGCTCTGGTGACATGCCAAGTCATCACGGATTGCTAATGCCTGCGACTCTGGCCTGTAAATTCATTTCTCCACTGTGAACTAACTCATCACCTTTAAATGGCCTTAATATACTGAAGCCCCACGGACTGGCCTTCATAGGAAGCCAGATTTTATTCCCCAGTGGTGAGTGTGTACGCCATTCGAATCAGCCACTCCTCCTGCTTGTCATTCGGGTTCATTGCACCTTCTTAATTTCCTCTTCTTCTTTTCTCGCTTTGTTTTCTTTTTGATTTGCCTGTAAAGGGGGATGATTTGTCCCGGTTCACCTTCCTGTGGGCAGCGGCACCACGCACCAGACCCTGGGATGGGCCACTTTAGAAACCTCTGAGAAAGAAAAGTGTGTTTTAGCTCGGCTGCTTTAATGAAGCTTCTCTTTGAGCACAACAGAGAAGAGTGATCTTTTCACCCCCTCAGCCCCGCCTGGTGTCGAGCGGCTTATTTTCACTTTGGAAGACGTGGTTTTCCTGCTTTCGCGTGTGGGGAGTGAAGCATTTTCAGAGATGGCAGTAACTCGGAAGAGTATGTGACACTGGTTTTCTCCTGGGGGGGGTGATCGTGCCCTCAAGGGACATTTGACAACGTCTGGGGATATTCTGGGTTGTCATGACTGGGGAGGACATTGCTAGAGCTAGTGCATAGAGGCCGGGGTGCTGCTGAGCATCTTCTGGGGCTCGGGACGGCCCCCAGCTGAGGCCCCAGTGTCAGCAGGACCCAGGCTAAGCACTGCTGCTCCACGGACCTGGGCTGTTCTCCAGGCGGTGCTGGGCGTGGGAGAGCAAAACTTTGCAGGAGCTCCACGGGACTCGGGGTGGGGCCCACATACCTGTCCTTCGAGTTCCCAGCCTTCCCTCTTCTAGCACCTTCCTCTCTCTGAACCCACCCTCTCGGATGCTAATGACAGGGAAGTACCCACTAACACGCACGCATCCATCCATCCATCCATCCATCCATCCATCCATCCATCCATCTATACAGCTGAGTTTAGCAGATGCCTGTAAATGGCAGTGCCCGCTGGGTAACTGCTCCTGTTCTTGCCATAAATCAGAGACCAGAATTCCTGCACACACTACAGCCCCCGGCCCCGGGCCCCAGATGCAACACGTCATCTGCCACATCCTGCTGCTCGTCCCCATCTGCCCTGGCCTAGACCTTCCTTTCTGGCCTGCCAGCTCGCCACAGCGGCCTCGTCCCACGTTTGCCCACCACACTCCTAGTCTCAGTGAAGCCGGCCCCAGGTGCACTGGACGGAGTTGAGGACGGGTGTTTGAGGGGATGACAGAGCCCCAGCCCCCCTTGCTGGTGCCCTACCCCTGGCTCCCATACCTAAGAGGTCCCTGTTAACTAGGCATTGTTGGCCACACTGGGAGTCACGCATTAACATTTTATAGGCCATTTTCTCATAAAGAAAAGCAAAGCCGACGTAATTCTTGCTGGCTTTGGGGTTTTGGCTTCACACTCAGCACATCTGAGGCAGCTGCTCTGGGAATAAAATTCCTCCAATCATTGGCCGTATCACTGAGTAGCAAGGAAAATGTTCCATTTGAGTTCTTGGAGCAAAGACCCTCAAATCCTTTAATGTCCAGGCAATAACCAGTGAACGCATCTTCCCTGGAGGCCTGCAGACCCCAAAATGAGCTCCAAGTCAGGAGATCGCCAGCAAAGCAGAAGCTTGGAAAGGCTGGAGCAGGGACTACATGTGGTTCTGCGTTTGCCAACATAAGAAGTGTGTGTTTGGATGGAAGCATGTTATGGTCAGCCATCCCGGGCGCTTTCCATACCCTTGGGGCTCAGGAGGGACCTCAGCAGGACCAAGGGGGGTGGGGTGAGGTGCACATAGGTCTTCCTCTTGTAGAGACTTCTGGATCTAAGACAGACAACAAAAAATGAAGCAGAAGAACACACACATCCAGAATGGGGACGACAGAGTCCATCCTGAGCTCTTACATGGCTTTACCAACACTGTGCCATTGCACACACTCCAGCTCCCTGGTCTGGCTTAAGAGAAGAAACGTGGAGCCTGATCGAATCATGCCTATGGAGAACGCTGAGGATTAGCAGCTAATAGCTAAGACAGGGGAAAAGCATGTAGACGTGTACATGTGTGTATGAGCACATGCATGGTCTGTACATGTGTTTTCTATCTATGTATCTACCTGTGCATTATATGCGTATATATATATCTGTCTGTCTTCCACCTCTGTCTGTCTATCCATCCAACCATCCACCCATCCATCCATCCATCTATGCATCTGTCCATTCATCCATCCAACCAACCATTCATCCATCCATCCATCCATCCATCCATCCATCCATCTATGCATCTGTCCATCCATCCAACCATCCATCCATCCATCCATACATCCATCCATACATACATACATACATCTGTCCCTCCATCCAACCATCCATCCATCCATCCATCCATACATCTATGCATCTGTCCATCCATCCAACCATCCATCCATCCATCCATCCATCTATGCATCTGTCCATCCATCCAACCAACTATCCATCCATCCATCCATCCATCCATCCATCCATCTATGCATCTGTCCATTCATCCATCCATCCAACCATCCATCCATCCATCTATCCATCCATCCATCCATCCATCTATGCATCTGTCCATCCAATCATCCAACCAACCATCCAACCAACCATCCATCCGTGTATGTGTCAGTATATACACATACACACACACACAGCAGTCGTAAGAACTGAAAAGCTTCAGGAAGTTTGGAAAACCCCCTATGTTCTTCACAGCCCATAAGGACATTGGCATCTACGGAACAAGATGCCGATGGATTGTTCTGGCAATGATTGGGTTGTCAGGAGAGCATCCTGGTGTCTTGGAAGGAATGAAGCTTATCATGCACTTGCTAAAAGTTTGTTTCCAAAATGGTTATACTTTTTTTCCCCTCAATATTTTGTACTTCAAGAATTTGTCTTTGTTTGACTAGGTGCACTGCTGAGGGGCACTGATGAAATATAGCAATGGCATTAATAGGGCATCCGTCATGTGCCCAGTGGTGAGCTAAGACTTTTGCATGCATTCTCACTCTGGGGTTTATCACTATTCCCACTGAACTGGTGGGGGACCCATCTATGTAGAGGGTCTAGCACTTTGCCCAGGGTTTTGCAGCTGGGAGGTGATACATCTGGGTACTGACGTGTTCTGTTTTGTTAGGGTACCTACACCCTCCCACCTACCGGCACAGCCGTTCCCTGAGCTGAGAGCAACTGGTGCCAGGAGACCTGGGGAAATGAGGTCTTTGGCATCAACCCCACCCCAGCTCAGCCAAAAGCCCCGGGAGTCTTTCACCCAATTGTTTATGAGTTCAGCCAAGCAGAGAAACGCCGTGCCCCCTACTTGCTTTAATCCCCTCACCATTAATTGTCTGGCTGCATTTTCTTCAAGAGGTAACAAAGAGTAAAATCCATGCAGTTGCTTTTCTGTGTAGCTGGTTGTAAATATTCAGCCAGAATTTGACTGACAGTGCAATCTTATGTTCCCCAAAGCTTGTGCCGTATGTGAATATTTTAATTAGGATTGTAACAAGCTATTGAGAAAGTTTGAGCTAAATTGGTTCAGCTGTTTTTGCATTAGTGAAGCATGAAAAGAAATTTTTTTTCATCTATTAGAAAATATCCCTTAAAAAAAAGAAAAAGAAAAAAAAAAAACAAGCCAAACCAATTGAAAATCAGCCAGTTCGGGATACTTCTTTAAAGTCAGCAGATTGGATCTCATTTGGGATTAACTGTACACATTTGAAAATGTGAAATTTAGTTCAAAAAGGTTGTTCATGTTTCGCCTCTTCCCCTTGGCAGCTGCTTGGGAGGGAGAGATGGTTCTGATGAGGACCACGTGTTTCTAAGAAAGGAAGGAGTTGTTATCCATTCTGCTGGTGATGACCTCTTTGTGTGTCTTCTTACCCATTCGTCATGGTCCCATGTTCCCATTCCTGCAGGGACAAGACAGTCCCCTGGGGGGAACTGACAAATCGGCCAGCTCCTGACCCAAGGTAGGGGCCCAACACATGCTCATGGCGGCTCAGAAGGTAGGCCCAGTGCTGCCAGATCTCCATATTTTCCAGAGAAAGCCGGACATCTGGAATGAAATGTGCAATGTCCCATTTTCAAATATTGGCAGCTAATTCGAATGTTTTCTTGACACACTATAGGCCGCACACAGCAGATCCCTCTCCAACAAGGACCGTAAGCCAGTTAGTCATTTCTGACCTTGATCTTATAATCCCTAAGGGCAGAAACTACGGCTTCCTGTTGTTTCTTCCCCCCCCCCCCCCAGTACGCCTACAACACCTACGTAACTGACTACTTGGTAGTTGTTTCTAAATAATTTTTTGAAAAAAATAGTGTATTTGTTTTTGTTAGGTTCAAAATCTAAAATGATTTTACCTAGTGCTTGGTTTTTCCCAAATGTATGAGCTCGAATTGCTAGTTCCAATAAGATGTGTTAATGTTAATAAATGTGAATTGTCCTCATTGTCTTCTGCTTGGATGAGAGAGAACCATGAGCCAAGCTAGGAGGAATGTTTCCCACGTGCAGGCCTCAAAACCGTGGCTGGAAGTCTATCCTTGGATGGCTAGTTGGGATGATCAGTGGTGTCTTCTGTCCTCTGCACAGCCCACCAAGCTGGGCTCAGCAGGGTCTTGATCCTGCTGCCCCCTCCCTCCCCAGAGCACCAGGCCTGCGCCCAGCACTCAGGGTCACCGATCAGGCTGTCCCCACAGCCCGCAGCTGTTTCCCGTTCACTATGGGCTCCGGAAAGACAGCCTGAGCCCCGCGATTTCCCTGCCCCAGTGCCTCCCGAAGGGCCTGGCAGAGCAAACTCTCTGCAACTACTGAGTGAATGAAGGCAGAATGAACTGTGGCTTTCTCAACAGCTCCCTTCCAATTTCTTTGCCGCATAAGCAAGGGCATTTTTAATCAGTGGCATTATGCTGTTAATTAGTACAACCTGAAGTCCAGCCCCTTGTGAACAGGTGCCCCTGTGGTTCTCTCGGAGAGGGTCAGACCCACGGCCCTTCCCTGGTTTCTCCTTGCAATCCTCGCTTGCACAGACTTTGTCTTGAGAACACATCTACTGAGGTTTTGGAGGGCTGGATGCTAGAGGCTTATGGCAACAGTGAGCCTGGCCTGGGGCCGAAGACAGTAATTCTTACCAAAGGGAACAATCCCATTAATGCGGGAGCTGAAGGAGAGGAAGACACATAAAACCATATTAAACCATTCGCCCAGCAGGGAGTCGTCCTGCCAACTGCTCTCCATAAATCTCAGCTCGGGGTTGGTGGGAGGGAGATGGCATCCTCCGTGATGCACCCAGCTCTGGACGGCAGGACACCCACATTAGGACATGGGGCGGAGGGCATTTCTAATCAGAGTGTTCACCACGTTGACATCCTTAAACCTGTCAAGGTCAGGAGGGGAAGCCAGGATGTGGAGGCAGCGAGACCAAGGTGCCCCGGAATCAGCCAGCGAGGAAGCATGCCCGTATTTTACTTGCTGGCAGCCCGAGTTCATTAATTCCAAGGGAAGTTTCTGGGTCAGTGACTTCTCATCTTGGCTTTCTTTTCATAAAGAAACAATGAACTCACACATCGCTACCATGGGAAGGGCCCTCGTAAGCCTGGTGAGTTACTTACTCTGTGTCTTGCGTGCACTTTCCCGTGGGGTAAGGGGAGGCTCGTTGGGAGGGTCACTCCTACACCTGCCCCCAGAACTGTGTGCATGTGCACATGTGTGTCCGTGTGTCTGTGTGTGTCTGAGGGTCTGTGTGTGTGGGCTCCCCCCTCCCTTTCCTGGGAAAACCTGCCTCAAATGCACACAGGCCCAAGTGCCAGGTTCATGCTAGAAACATCCACCTCGAAGACCCCTAGTTCCCAGCGCATGGATGGCCCATAAGCTGAGGACGCTTTGTTCTAACTGCCTCAGCGCTGGGTGCGAAGGGCTCCGGGGCCTGGGCCGGGGTCTTTGTTCTGTCCCACAAAGTGGTAGGTGAGGCATGCAGCCTGCGTCCCTGGCAGTGCCGACCCTCGGGGCCTCACTGGGGGGTGGGGGATTTAGAACCACCACGTCCTTTCCCACACGCTTCATCTTTGGGCTTTGGAGAGAAAGACGAACGGGAAGGAAGAATCCAAAGGCTTCGTTTTGCACTAAGTGCTCCCCTCAGAGTCTGCGGTGCGTCTTGATGAAAGCTGGGCTCTGATGAAGCCAAATCAAAAGAGGCAGACAACGACTGCACCCCCACGAGATGACACTTTAAAGGGAAAGGCCTAGGAAGGAAGTTCTCTATTGAGTAATTAGCCATAATAAGCTCAGATAAGACAACAGATCAAACAGATCCTCGGAAGGAGAGTGAACAGAGACGATGACTTTCTAGAAGAAATAACAAATAATATCCAAAAGCTGAAATCTGGGCCTCTTGGCAAGATCCTGGTTCTAAATGGAAGTCGCTGCCACACACAGCTTTCTCTTCTCATTGAACCCAAATTATAAGCAGAGTCGTTAAAGCCCGAGCCAGGCCGCCCATGAGGCTGGCTCTCCGCATGGTGATCACAGCCAGACGTATGGGCACTGGTTGGTCAGGAAGAGGGGGGGAGGTGCACCCCGAGTGTGCAGAGGCCTGCGCTGGGCACCCCCGGAGCTGCGCTGTAGGGAACGGATGAGTTCCTCACTCTTAGGGGGCTTTCAGAGAGAAGGTGCCAGGTGGACGGCAGGAGAAACATCAGTGGGGCCGCAGGGAGGAGGCTGGAGAGAGCTGTGGCCGGGGTCCCCGGGCTGTTTCTCCCTCCTTCTGTCAGCCACTCATTCCCAATAATTTCCATTTATCCCTATTCCCCATGAGCCAGGCCAAGGGCCCTGTCCAGGAGCTCACAGTCAAGGGCGCTATGATTCCAAGCAGGGTGTGGGCGAACATGGCGATGGAGGTCCAGGCGGGATGCAATGGGGTGGAAAGAGGCCACCTGGGGAAGGTTTCCAGGAGGAGGGAAGGCAGGGCCAAAGATATTCCTTAGGGCCCAGGTGCGGACCAGCTATCCCAGCTATCAGAGCCTCGAAGCATGGAAGTTTCTGCACTTAACACACACACACACACACACACACACACACACTCTTTATAGAATCTGTTGACAAACAGCCAGAACGATCAAAGGCGTACAAACGCAACTTTGGGGAGATGGTTCTGATCAATACAGGCCGTGTGCACCTGAATCGATGCTCCAAGCCTACTGCCCAGGATGAATGTAGGCTGGCCGCTCCCATCCAGCAGAGGTTCCAAGGGAAGGCACGGCATTAAAATGCAGCAGGAGGAGTTTGGGAAAAGACATGGGGGATCTTGGATCCCAGGAATGGGAGCTCTGCTCTAACGTCCTGAGTTGGAGACAACGCGAACATGGGCTAGAGAAGCATCCAGCTCCAGAGAGTTCAGGAGGCAGCAGTGTTGAGACCGGAGCTCTGCCTGGGAGCCTGGGGCGGGGCGGCAGCGGGGGGAGTGTTTGTCCTGCTGATAAATTAGAGACAGGAGGCCACTGAGCACTTACATCTCCATCAGCGTGGGGCTCGCCTGTGCTCTGGAGACCCTTCTAGATCCTTCTAGGCTCTTGCAGCCACACGTGTGCATGCCTCCCTTTGCCAAGACATGTGCTCACGTGATCTTGTGAATGGGTTGGGGGCGGGGAGGAGAGGAAGAAATCATTCCTTAGCTTTTGTGACGATGTGTGTCCGAAAGAGAACCTCGAACCTGGGGAAATGGGAGATGAGAGAAGCAGTTGACTCCTTGGTGACTGTGTGTGTACATCGCTGCAAGGTGTGGTTTTCCGGGGGCAGGTGCTCGCTGCTCCGGTGATCCCAGCTGATGAGTCAGACATGCTGCTTGGACCTCGTCCTTCTAATCTGCACAGCGTCTGTCATTCCAAGAAGGAAAACACCCCCTTTACGATTTGGTTTCCGATGATTGTGTGTGCAGGAGGCTGGTGCTGATTCCTTCCATGAACGGACGTCTGCTGAACAGCAGGTGACAGGGCCGACGCAGCGTAGGGTGCAAGGAGACAAGCCAACATCCAAGACAGGAACATGGTGCAGGTGCCAGGTCAGGGGACAGGGACTTCCACCCGTCCGTTCCTCCATGTGCCGAGGTACCCAGCCCCCAGCGCTCAGGGCATACAGAGGGGGCACCATGATGTGTCACTGGTCAGCCCGGCTCCTGGCTACCCCTCCCGGCCCAGGCGCTGTGCAGGCATGGGGGGTTTCCTGCACGGCTTGGGAGCAGAGCCACAGTCTGCAGGGCGCGGAGAGGCGACCCGCCATCAGGGTCTCGCCAGTCGGGGCGGCTCAGAGCCCAGTAGGCAGCGGCTGGTGAAGCCAGTCAGCAAGGCTGCCGGGCGTCCTTCGGCCAGCAAGGTCAGCGAGGTCCTTCTGAGGAGGAGCCATTTGGACCGAGTCCTGAGAGGCGAGAAGGAGGCAGGCAGGGAGGAGGACAGCCTGGTCGAGGGCACAGACCGTGGAGGCCCTGATGGGGACGCATCTGCAGAAGTGGAGGGGGGGTTCGGTGTGGTCTGGACAGTGCAGAACAGGGGCTGAGGTTGGCGGGATGCCCGGGGCAACGCTCGGGGAGGAGGGGTGCGATCAGGAGGTCGCGTTGGCTGAAGGACATGATCAAGCCACCTGAGGAAGCTATAAAGAACACACACCACTAGCCAACAGAGCCGACGCCAACTGCCTCCCTGCTCGTCTTTCAAAAATGTGATGATCGGGAGGGCTTTTTACTTACCTCACGCAACACGTGTCCTTTCCGGGGTCACACAGTAGATACGTGGCCTCGGTGGGGGGTTTGCTGGGGGCTCTGGTGGTCTCATAGGGGGTGCGGGGCCCCCAATTCCTTCCAACCCCAATGCCCTGCCCCTCCCAGAGCGGAACACCTGTGCCTCAGGTCCTTCCTGGGATCCCCAGCAACCACTGCTCCAACAGGCCTGACCTCCTCATCGCCCCGCCCACTCATCCATTCATTAGCTCACTCATTCATTCATTCATCAGACAGATCTCTCTGAGCGTCTGGTGTTGGCCAAGTGCTGAGCTGGGTGATGGGGACGCACCGGCCAACACGACAGATGGGCCCCTCCCTCGTGGGGTTGCAGTCTTTGCAGAGGCATCGGAGACCCCCCTCTCTCGCACACACGCCCACACGCGTGCACAAATAAAACTCTGACAAGTGCTGGGAGGAGGTCCTGGGTCCTGGGCCCGCAGGCGGGTAGATAAGGGGTTTCTGGCCGAGCCCGGGTGGTCACAGAGGGGAGACGGGGAGGAAGGGCAGGTGGAGCCTGAGGACAGAGGAGCTCAGTGTGGGTGCCTGAGGCAGCTCCAGAGCGGGCAGAGGACGTGGCCGGGCTCGGGGAGCAGTGGAAACAGTGAGCAGAGACCTCTGTGTGAGCGTCTCTGTGGGTGAGAGAATTAGAACAGATCTGGAAACGGCGACTCCTGAATCGCGTGGCGGGCACTGCCCGTCTTTATATGCACCCAGCAGACCAGAGCCCATCGGCAGCAGGGCCTGGGAAAGAAGGGGTCCTGACTGTCCTGCTTCTGACCAGGAGCCCCCTGAGGTGTCCCAGGAAGCAGGCGGAAGCTCCCGCAGACCCAGCCTGTGGCAGCGGGGCGCGGTGGCAGGGTCCCCGGACCCATTCCCCCCAGCTCCACTGATGCCCCTGAGCAGCCTCCCTAAGGACCCTGCCCCACTTACGTGCGGCCCGTGACGATTTGTGGCGCCCCTGGCCTCGGGGCACCTCGTGGCCTGGCCCCCAGGAGGCTGGTGTGGCAGCGTGTGCATCGGGCCAAGCTGCCCTGATGTACAACCCTGTTCCGCAGTCAAGAGGGCTTCCCCGGGAGCTTGGGGCCCGCCCTGTCCCCGCTTCCCGGCTTGCGTGCTCATCCACGAGGGGTGCATGCTATCCACGGACACGGGCATGGACGGGAGAAGTGTTGCTTGTTGAAAGTCCCAGGATGGAGACGTGGCCTGCGAGCGGCCTTTGAATGAGGGAGGTGTCTCTGGTTCAACCCCAGGCCACAGGGAGGCTGTTTCCATGAGAGATAATGAGGAGCAGGGAGGGTTCTATGACCCCCAGTGGTTCTCCGAGTGTGGCCCGAGACCAGCATCGTCAGCACCACCTGGTAGAAGCTCAGATCCATGGGTGGACCTGCTGCATCAAGAACTCGTGGGGTGGGGACCGGAAGTGGGGTTTTAACAAGCCCCCCAGGGGATTCTGATGCCCACCAAGGGTGAGGAGCCGCTGCCCTTGATTGACCATGACCGAGACCCAGACCTGCCACATCCTCACCCTCAGCTGGGGTGCTTAGTAATGTACCCTCCTGGGCTGCCGCCCACGCAGATCAGGGAGGGGACAGGCTTGTTGTGTTCTATATTTTTACTTTAGTTTTTTCTTTTTTTTCCTGAGATGGTTTCTAAACAATATATGAAATATTAATACAAACATGTATGTTTTATGAAATAGAAAAATAAGCTCCCAACATCAAGACAGAACTTTCCCCGTCCAGTGAAAGGCCCTGGGTACCCCGCCCCATCACAGACCCCCCCTGCCCCTCAGAGGTCATGGCTCCCCTGAATTTTGTGTTTATCATTTCCTGTAACACATGGTTTTGTTTCGCTTGTTGGTTGAGCTTTAGAGAAATGGAAAATCAGACACTATGCCCTCTGAACTGGCTTTTTTCACTCGGTGCCGAGAACCAGCCTAGACGCAGGGTTAGTGATGTGAACTCTGGGGCCAGCTGTGAGGCTCCAGACCCAGCTCTGCCCCCACGGTCTGGAGCAAGTCCGTTAAGCTCTCCATGCCTGAGCTTCCTCGCCTGTAAAGCATACTTCCTTGGTATGTTTCCAAAGTGTTGAGCACTGTAATGTGCACATGTGTGCGCAGTTTTTTACATTAAAAAATACAGTGTGTTTATGTGACGCATTCACATTGCTGCTTGGAGCTCCGGCGTTCCCCTGGCCCCCGGTGCAGACGGTTCTGCTGTATGCATATGGTGTCATTTATGCACCTGCTCTGGATGGACATTGATTTGTTTCCAGTTTTCTCCTTTTAGGAATCATACCTCTGTGAACCTGCTTATCCCATGTTCCTGGTGTCGATGTGTAAGAGCTCTCCGAGTTGCTGGAATGTAGAGCAGGACTGCTTGTTTCACTGTTCATGGAAAACTTCACATTGTGCTCCTTTGAAGCGAGTGGGAAAATGGACATTGCGACCAGCGATGTATAAGAATTCCCATGGCTTCACATACTTCTCAGAGGTTTGGGGCAGGTTTTGAAAAAGGCTTTTGCCTTGCTGTTGTGTTTTTATTTTCATTTCCAACATTCTTAATGAGGTTGAACATCTTTGATACGTTTGCTTGCCGTTCTTCTTTTATTTTTGTTGGTAAAGTTTAGTTTGGGTCCTTTACTCATTTTCCTGTTAAGTTGTCATTTTCTCACTGAGCTATAAAAGTTACTTATAGGCTCTAGATACTAATTCTTTCTTAGATTTGAATGTGGCAGGTATTTTCTCCCAACTAGCATCTTGTCCAACTTTCCATTCTTTTCTATGTATATTGATTTTTTATGTGTCTCACCTAAGAAATGCTTCCTTAACCAAAGGTCATGTAAGTCCTTGGCTACATTTGCTTCTAAAATTCTTCTAAAAGTTCACATTTAAGCCCTTCAGCCTTTGGGAGCTGATTTTGTAAATGATGTGGGATAGATTACAATTTCACTTCATTTGTTCTACATGGAAATGAATGTGATTCTTCAGATGGTTCGTTGGGTAACTATAACACTCTCTACTGATTTCCAACACGAGTTCTTCATACAGAAATTTCAGTGTGGGTGTGTTTCTGGATGTTCTGTTTGTCACAACCTGCAACAGAACCCTGCGTTGATGTGGCCTTCTTCTAAGTCTGGGCGTAGATTGGGCAGTTTCCCACCTTGTTCTCACCAAGACCCTCTTGCCTGTTCTTGATCCTTTGTTCTTCAATACATTCTAGAGTGTTGAAATGCAGTGGACATTTGTAAATTTATCTTGTATCTAGCAATCCGTTCAGTTTCTAATTTCTAATAAATTGTAGATTCTTTGGGATTCTTCCATGTAGGTAGTCATGTCATCTATGAATAATGTTATTTTAAATTATTTCTTTGTACCTTGGACTCTTCTTTCTTATTAATCAGTCATTGTTAAGTAGAGATGTTAATAGCAGATAACTGTCTTGTTCCTGATTTAAAAGGCACTAGGTCTAATGATTTGTCACCAAGTACAATGTTTGTTATAGATTTAAAAGATATCCTTTATGAGGTTTAGAAAGTTCTCTGTCATTCTTAATTTGCTATGACCCTGTATTGCATTTTTTTCTTCTGCTGAGACAATCTTATAATGTTTCTCTTTAATATGTTCCCATAGGAAATTGTGTTAGTAAACAAACTTGCATTGTGAACAGACTTTGCTGGGTCATGAGAGACAACTTTATTATGCCTTGCTGGATTTATTTTACCAGTTTTTAAAATTAGTAATTTTTATATCTTCAGAAGTAAGATCACCTGTGATTTTTCTGGCTTGATTTTGGTATTAAGGTTACACTAACTTTATAAAACCAAATGGGGGAGTGGTCCTTCTTTTTCTAATCTCTGGGAGAAATTCACAAAATTAAAATCTTCTCTTGACTGCTTGGTGGAATTTACCTGTACGTCTCCCAGGCTGTGTGTGTGTGCGCGCACGCACATGTGTGCACACGTGTGTGCATGTGTGTATGCATGTTATTGATGATTATTCCGTTGTTTTCTTAGGTGATTATAGAACCAATAATGTGTCCTACTTATTATCAAGTTGATTTTGATAATTTATGTACTTCTTTAAAGAAAAATCTTTACTTTTCATACCGTCATCCATATCACAAGGTAAGCTTCAGTTTCTTTCCCTGAGCATCCCACTTCTTGGGTGATGTTTGTGATTTCAGCACCTCAATAAAACCCTTCCACGCGGTGACAGCAGGCCCCCCACCCCACGCGGAAACCATCTGTATTCGTGAGGCATTCGCCATGTATGGGATGCGTATGTGGCAAGGCGAGGGTTTGTGGCTCAGGAACTGCCTGGATGAGCAGGGGTTCAACTGCTGGTCCACCAGGACCTGTAACTCACTTACGGGCTCTGAGCAAGGGTAGGTTTCAATTTTTTTTTTTTTTTTTTGGCCATTTTCAAGACTGTTAAACCCTGTAATGATCCAGGAAGATATTCTCGTGTACTTTATTCGAGCTAAAGTCTCCTTAATTGTTACTTTTTCCAGCAACTTAGGTAAATGCACTATGCTGAGCCCCAGATACCAAGCAATTAGATATCGGCAATTGCAGTCACCGCTTAACTGTCCCTGGGTTCTCCTTGATTGCTAAGCAGCCTGAGGGATGTGAGAAAATGTGAACCAGGTCATGACAGCTCAAAGCCTTTCCTCTGAAGCCTGGGCTGGAGGGGGACATGGCCTCTGCTGGGCACAGTGTCCACTAAGTCTCGGCTTCACAGTCTTTTTAAACTTTTAAATCCATGGACCACTTTCCTGCCCCAGGACCTTTGCAGGCACAGTTTTGGCTACCCAGGACATTGTCCTCTGTTTGCATGCCAGCACCTTCTCATCCCTCAGCTATGATAAAAACATCACTTCTTTGGACAGAACTGCACGGACCACCTGCTTGTGGTTGGTCCCCCACCCCTCCCACTAGGGTCTCTACTTCTGTTTTGCTTGTTTCCAGCTGAGCACTGTCACAGTCGATAAGGATTTTGTTCCTTTGTCATCCCCACCACAGTGTAGCTGTGCAGTAATGTGACTCACTGGCCTTGCTCACCCTGGCATCCCTCCCCAGTTCCGGCATACAGTAGGTGCTCACTGAATGCTTTGGAATGATCAAGGGATATCTTGGAGGCACTTATTCTGCTGAGGATCCTCTGTCAGATCTGTCAGCAGCCCCAGAAGCATGATCTCCCTGGCCCAGCCCAGTCCTGGATGTGGCTTGTGAAGTAATGCCCCCTGATTTGTTGCTCTCCCGCTAGACACCCTCTCCCACCCCTCTAGCCGGCAAGTCCCTTTCTTTCCCGTGAGTCCAGCTGGGTCTCCTGGTGTCCTGAAAGGCAACAGAGTACTGGGCTCAAGTCCTGGCATGGCCACGTGTGGTCTCCAGGCTTCCTGTCTGCAGAGGGGGCTACATACCATTGCCCACCTCGGGGCTGCTGCCGAGGTAAAGGGGTCAGTGAGAACTAGGGCATCCTTGGCACCAGAGCGTTCAGGGCCCTCCAGGGAACGTGGTGATGGCGGTTGTCACAAGTTTTGTTGGGGGCTGTGCCTCTGTCCTCCTCATCCATGTGACTCCTTCGGCATGGTGTGTCCTTCAGCCTGGGGTCCGTTTCTTCATCTCTCTGTCCTTTGGGCAGGATTCAAACTATTTTTCTATGGATTATCTCAAATAATCTTCATCTCATATGGGACCTTCACGGGGCTTGGCCTCTCTCTGTAGCTTGTATGCACCTGTTAGGATGCACTGAAGTGCAGGGCGGTGGTGGGGCCAGCCAGGAAGTGGACAGTTGGCTGCAAGGGCCCACTTGTCCTTGCATTTGGGGAGATGTGAGCCCCTTCTCTCCCTGCTGCAAAGCCCCACTGTGGTGGTTCCCCTTCAAGAAAGTCTTTCTTACCATCTTGAACAAGTGCCAGAATAATTTTTTATTTAACAGATCCAAGACAGACCCCAAATAAGTAAGCAAGACAGGAATTTGACTGAGCCCGGAGGGATTAGGAGGCTGTTTTCTAATGACGAAGCATGCATGAGGGGGGATAAAGCTGAAGCCAGCAAGCTGCCCTGATGCAAACACATGTGGGCACGTAGGAATGAGCCCAGGTGTCAGAGATCCTGGTAAGAGGGTCTCTCATCGTTCCCGGCTTCCCTGACATTGCAGCATAGAGGGTACACGTTGACTCCCTGGGGGGCAAGATCGTCTGAATGGGAGCATAGGCTTTGCTGGGGAAATTCTTGTCTCTGCATCTTGCCGTCTTCCAGGTTTGAAAGCTGAACCTCCAAAGAGATGTTACTGAACTCCTGCATTTAGTTCGCTTCTAGCTGGTCTCTGCAGCAGGGTCGTCCTAAGATGAGGTTCCTGTCTTGGCTTAGAGTACCCTAAAAGTAGATCCTGCCAGGATGGGGCGCAAGCAGCTTATTTAGGGGTTGATGCCGGGAGACCTGAGGAGAGGCAGCAATGTGAGGAAGAAAACCAAAAAAAAGGGCATGTTAGTGGGTCAAGGCCTTGGGCAACTGCTGCTTAGCCCCTTGGGGGACCCCCTGCAGGACCACATAGAACCCACTGCCAGGAAGGAGGCGGGCGTTCTCCCAGGGGGCCCGCCCATCACTGGCTGGGGTTGACCGCGCTGTGCATGCGGCCAGGGAGAGCCGCATAGGCAGGAACGGCCCGTCTAAGTTGCCAGCCACACCAGGGCCCTGGAGCTGTGGGCAGGGCCGCCGGAAGGTTCCTTGGAACACCTGCTCCCTTGAGCTCACCGTGTCCTGACACATCTGATATTTGTCTCTGGCTAAATGCTTGGTCTGTGCCAGACACTTTCTGGAGCTCAAGACACAGCAGCAATGAAGCCGACAATGAGATGCAGTTTAGGAAGTAGGGAGACAGACCCAGAAGTAAGCCTCAGAATTCAAGCAAGTTCTAAGTAAAACTGATTAGGAGAAGAACAGCAGTGTAGATGGGTGCCCAGCCACAAGGGAGACATGGCAGGGAAACACAGGACCCAGCCGACGGGCCCTGCCGGCTCCATCTGGGGAAATCCGAGAATCAGAAATAAATAGGACAGTAGTGGATCGTAGCCTGTGCAATAAAGTAAGACTGGGGGCCGAGGGGTGGAGCCGCCTTACAGCAGAATGGCAGCTGACACACGAGGCATGAGCGACGGAGCCAGAGACGCACCGTGTGACAAGCGTGATGGTTGATCCAGGCCGGGAGCATCTGTAGGTGCCGAATCTAGTCCGTAAACGTTAAGGAGCGATAGGAGAGACAGACAGACAGACAGGCTCAAAATATCTTCGTAAAGATCCTTGATAATTACCAAGGGGAAATGAAAGGGGGCTTTACACGTGGGGAGGGTGGCGAAGCTGGTAACGGGGTGCATGCATGCCGCATGCCTGCGGACACACGGCCCCGAGAGGACAGGGCATCTGTTTTGGATTCCCTGCATATCCTGGATCTGTTCATGGGGGGACATCAGACAAACCCAAACCGAGGCACCGTTTACGGTCACCAGCCTGTACTCCAGAAATGCCCAAGTCATGAAACATGGGGACCGATTAAAGACAACAGACTTCCAAGCCTGGTCTGGGAACTTCTTTTGTGCTAAAAGACATTCTAGGGACAGTTAGCAAAATCTGGGTAAGGGCTGTAGAGCTCATGGTGGCATCGCATCAGCGTTACCGTCCTGATCTTGATGTTTGAACTGGGATACGGGGACGACGTCCCTGGCTTTAGGTAATGCGTATTAGGGTATTTATTAGCAATCAAGCAAATGGGGTTAAGGGAATCTACATCAGGCATGATTTGTAATGTTCTTGGAACTTTTCTGTGAGTCTGGGATTATACTAAGATAAGAGTAACAAAACAAGCGAGCAGTGCAGAAGCAGGAAAGACAACAGTCCAGGGAGCACCGTATTGAGCTCCGGTGGTCAGGGAAGACCCCGGCAGGAAGAGAAGGCCCCGGCCGCGCCGAGATGGGCGGGAGCAGAGGTGCAGGTACCTGAGGCAGGAAGGCTTCAATGTCATGGGGAGTGGTGGGAGAGGGGCAGAAACGAGAACACCGGGGCCTTGTAGGCCACGATAGGATGCGGATTCCACTCTAGCTGCCAGGGGCCCAGGGGAAGGTTCCTAGGCGGTTCCCGCCCTGTGTGACGGCACATCATCTCTCTGGTGCTGACTGGGGAAGGACTGATGGACATGGGCTGGGAGCACCATGCAGGCGGAGCGGCCATCCCTGGAGGAAGCCTGCAGCAGGGGTGTGGGCATGGAGGAGAGCAGTGGTCAGATATATTTTGGATGTGGAGCACCTGGGAAGCTCTGACTACCAGGCCTCTGGCCTCACGTGGGTGTTGGTGGTCACATGCATGAAAGCACATGACTTCATCCTGGGTCCAGCATTTGGTTCTGATTCCTGGAAGAGGATTCAGGCGGACGCTGCTGGCCGGGGCTTGGGACTGTCGGTGAGAGACTGATCATTCCAGTGGGCTTTTAAGTACTGATTACGTCTCTTGCTTTGTAAATAACTCAATGGTAAATTTTTACAATATTGTTTTTGTAGAGGCTATAATGAGAAGGCTGTTTCTTTCCCCCATCACTTGGATATTAAGCTCTTTAATGGAAGTACACAAAATGACCCCATAAAGCTTGGTATGGAGCAGGCTACAGTGGGCTCAGTGCTGTATTAAAGTGGAGGGTTCCAGCCCCCAAGGGACGACCCTCCTGTTAGTGTGGGAAGCCGGTAGTGCCCAAAGGACTGGTCCTTTCTCCTTGTCCTGTGTCCAGTCCGTTCCTTGCGGGCACTGGTCACCCAGCTGGCTTCTTGGGAATGGGTGGGAACGCACAGCTTGGGGATTTTTTTATCTGGGAACCTGCCTACTTTTTAATTGGCCTTGGTGTTAATGAATGGCTCAGTTCTGTTTGGAGCGAGCGGGGCTGGGCGCTGGAGCGTGTAATCTGATTGCAGTTTGTGCTCTGAGCCCCGCGGAAGCCTCTGGAGCTGCCCTGATTGGATTGGCCCCGGGCTGCACAGTGCTTGGCAGCGACGGGGCGGGACAGGGTGAGAAAGTGGGAGAGAAGGTGGGCGCCCTCGGCACTGGGGGGGCCTCCGCTCTGGGTTTGAGGTCATGGGAGCCATGTGTCATCCTGCAGCATCTTCCAGGCAGACCACCTCGGGGCCCTGTGGGTCTGGGGGCAGATGGAGAGATGGGGACTCTTCTTGGGACAGCCCTTGGTACCCAGTAGACATCCGGTAAAGGCTCCCTCCCTCCCGCTTAGGAACTGGGAGACACGGCGGAGGTAGGTTCATCCTGCTGGCTCTGTGTCAGGCGGGAACGGCCGTCCCGCTGGTGGTCATGTAGGCAGCCCACCTGGTGGTTCTTTCTGTGGCTCCGAGCACTCGTCTCATTCTGCACTCAAACAACAATAACCCCCACCCCCACCCCCCCACCACCTCCACCACTGCCAGAGGCTGGGCAGGCCTTTGCCGTCCTTTGCCTCCAGCTTTGTCACTGGACTCAGCCCTAGAGGGGGACTGTTGGGCTCCTGGGTGACCTGGGGGTCCTGTGCAGAGCAGCCTGGAGCTGAGCCCGGCTGAAGACCCAGGAGAGCAGAATGCAGGTCCGCCCGCAGTGCTGGGTCCATCTTGGAGGCAGGTCTTGAATCCGTAATCAGCTCATCAGTGAAGAGAGCATCCTCCCAGCTCACACCCTTCCACCCCTCGCCCCGGCCAAACATGTGTTGTTGTCATTTGGGTAAGTCATACCAATCCCAGTCTCGTGAAGATGACTCACAAGTGGTGTTTGGTCGAGCGACAGGCAGGCAGCTCATGTTTACAAACACAGCGCCCATTTCAGGTTCAAGAAATACCGTTGAAGAGAATTTACAGTTGGGGGATTGTGCTTTCGTGTTTGATTGCAACACTTTTGTTCCACGCAGTGACCCTGTCTCTCCCTCTGCCCCTTCTTGCTGGGCGGGCATTTTGGCCCCAGAGTTAGCCCGTGACCACGTGGGATGCCCGACCGTCCCCGGAGGGCCAAACGCCAATGCTTCCCTGGCCTGTTGGCCTGTCCCTTACGTGGTGCCGTGGCCTGAGTCCCACACAGACTCAGAGACAGTTCCCGGTGCACCAGCCCCTCCCACCCAGCATTACATCCGAGAAAACCACCAAGGCACGCATCTCCGCACACACGCTTCGCCCATTGTGCGCACTTGGCACGTCCGTGTGGGGCTATGGGCGCTGTGCTGTGGCCTGTAGATCAGGACGTCTATTTGTGGATGCACCATGACGCCTTCATTAGGACCCACATCCTTGTCCATAAAGGAGCCACCCCCAAACCTGGCCGGCCCTCTGGCACCTTGGGGGCGCCTATGGGTCCCTCCACACGTGAGGTGGCAGCAGGGGGCTGCAGAGATGACTCCTGGGGAACCCCGCCGGGCCACCCCCCCACCCCAAGCCAGCCAACTGTCGGTTTTGTCCTAGCCACGTCTCCCGGGCTCACGCTCACCCAGGTAGAAGGATGGCCGACTCAGTCGTCATAAAACGCAGTCACCTTCAGAACGTTTTATTCCGTATTCCATAACGTTTTGTGGTGATGGTGATGGAGGCCAAAGTGTGCACCAGGGATGCTAGGGAATGAGGCTCACAGTGTTGAACCTATAGCCACGGGGGCGGTCGTAAGCGAGCCCGCAGGCCAGATCACACCTTTGTTTGTTCACTGAGATGTCAATGCCTCATCATATTTTCCATAAATATTATGATTTCTGCCTTGTTTCCTAACAAACCGAAGGCTTGGGCTGCCCGGGACCCCTTCCTGCCAGGATGTTCTCTGCGTCACCGCCGTTCCCACTGGAGCCCCTGCACCTGTCTTTCCCGTCTGGCCCTGGAGCCCAGGATAAAGTCATGTGCTTTCATGCATGTGACCACCAACACTGGTCCCGTGCAGAGCCCAGGACGGTTCCCAGCCCACAGCCGCACAGATCTCAAGCGGGGAGGCAGGTTTGGCCATCCCGCACAGGATGAGTGAAACGGGCTTTGCCTGCTAACTGCTCGCTTTGAGTTGCTGGTGACTCACTCAGGGCTCCTTTTAGTGTTCTGAAAACAGCAATGATATTCCCTGTTCATTGCAGATAATGTGGTGGAGGTTCTCCTATTGCATTTCTTATAATGAATGCCATCCTGGGCCTCTGAGGACCACTGGGGCTTAATGGAGGGAGAGCAGCAGATAAAACTAGAGAAATCTCCTGCTGTAGCTGACCTCCCCAAAAATCAGGAGCAGGAACTGGGACCATAAATTCTTAGGCCAGACTTACACCTGAACTGTTGCGTGACCCTGGGCCAATTGTGTGGGGTCCCTGGGGCTGTTTTGTCAGTTGTGAAATCACAATAATGATTCTTCACTTCTGGGCACCATTGGATTAGTTGTTGAATATGCTGTAAAGTGACCTGAAAACATTGAGGGTCACATAAATGCTCAGTGACTTGAAGAAACAGAAAGATGTGTGTGGCCGTGTGAACTCTGGATTTGCTCACATTCAATGTCTGGGACACTCTGTCCTCCTCAGAAGTGGTGGGAAGAGCATGGAAGCTGCTGTGCAGGGAGCAAGAGGGTTCCCCAGGGGTGGGGCGCAGGCGTGTGTGGGGTGGGGCGCAGGCGTGTGTGGGCTGGGGTGCACGTGCAGCTTGGGGAGGGTTTACAGCAGCAGAGAGCACAGAGCTCCTTGATGGTAGTGAGTCAACAAGCTTTGACAGATCAGCCATTCTGAGTTTTTAAACATCTGTCAAACACCCATCAGGGATCAGGCACGGAGCTTGGTGTGGTGGTGTGACGGCAGTTAAACATGGTCGCTCCTGGGGCTCACTGTCCCAGTCGGGGAGGAAGATGTAGGAACATGAGCACAGTGCCTGTGACACGGAGGAGATGTACGATCCCCCATGCATGGAATCCGGGAAGGCTGCACTGAGGAGGCAATGGCCAGGGTCGGGAAGGGGTGAGACAGGAGGTTGACTGGGGCCAACCTTAGGGTATGCCATGCATACCCTTCATGTATGCATGGCCTGCCTAGGGAGTTCCCAGGGAGTCCTGGGAAGGGTGTGGGGGGGAGCCTGGGGTGTGGTTAAGAGAGTTGACTCGACTCAGACTGCCTGGGCTTAGGTCCTGGCTCCTCTGTGTACTTTCCCTGTGGCCTTTGGCAAATTACTTAAGTTGTCTGGGCCTTGGTTTTCTCAGCTGTAAAATGGGGTAACAAAATACCTACTTTAGAGGGGCTTTATAGGGCTGGTGCTTAGACGTGTGCTAGTTACCTACTAAGTGCTCAGTAAAGTTAGATGGTGATAGTGTTGGTGGTGATGGTGATAGAGTTGGAGATGGTGTTGAAGGAGGTGATGGTGGTGATGGAGATGATGGTGGTGATGGTGATGATGGTAGTTGAGGTGATGATGGTGATGGTGATGATGGTGGTTGTTGTGGTGATGGTGATGATGATGGAGGTGTGGTGGTGAGGGTGGTGAGGGTGGTGGTGGTGATGGTGGTCATGGTGGTCATGGTGGTCATGGTGATGGTGGTGATGGTAATGATGGTGATGGTGGTCATGGTGATGATGGTGGTTGAGGTGATGGTGATGGTGGTCATGGTGATGGTGATGGTGGTGATGGTAATGATGGTGATGGTGGTCAT
>NC_058412.1:136118835-136156189 GCF_002201575.2 Neomonachus schauinslandi
ATGGTGATGGAGGTGATGGTGGTGATGGTGATGATGGTGGTTGAGATGATGTTGGTGATGAGGATGGTGGTGATGATGGTAGTTGACATGATGATGGTGGTTAAGGCGGTGATGGTGATGGTGGTGGTGGTGGAAAATGCAGTAGCAAAGGTAGCAGTACTGGAGGCATCAGCAGTGACATCAACAGCATTGACAGTACAGAGGGTGGTGATGTCTGTCATCTGTGTCCCTTGGTGTTGGCAAGATGAGCATGGACTGTGTGACATGAGAAAGTGGCCACACAATGAATCACCCTGGAATACTGTGGTGTAGAATGTGATTGCTACTAGAAGAGATTGCAGGAGAGGGAGCACGGGTAGCTGGGATCCTGCCGGAGGAAGCCAGGCTTGGACCAGCTTTCCCAGGTTGGAGAAATGGCAGCAGCCCAGCAGTGGACACAGGAGAAGCCCAGGGTGAGCCCAGAGAGCAAGAGCCTGGGGTTGGAGTGGATGCCTGCACATGGAATGTTATAGTCCTGGAAGATCCTACTCAGAGCAGAGTTTAGATCAGCCCGGGGGAAAGTCCAGCCTCGGAACCTGCCCCTTCCTCCTCGTTCTTCCCTGTGGCATGCGCTGGGCAGGAGCATCTCCTCCCGACCCCTTCTGGGGCTGCCACCATTCTTAGCATGCGTCTCAGCACAGACCCCAAGGACATCCCTGGAAAGAAGTGCTCATATTTCCATTTCACAGGTCAAGGACATGAGCTCGGGGATGTGGCGGCCACTCAGTCACCAAGGTGAAGGTGCCAAAGCCAGGATCCCATGCAGCACGCGGCCCCATTCACACTGCCTCTCCTCACTGGCAGTTCACTGGGCAAATATTCTGTCCCAGTCTGCTTGTGGTTCCCACACAAGGGGCATATCTCCTGGGGAGAAAGTCCACTTTGTGTGCCTTTAGGGACACCTGTTTCATCCCAAGCAGTGAGCACAAGCAAGGCAAGCTTGGAGCTGTGCAACAATCAAAATACGAATGCACTCCTACCACCGATATGTGATGGGAGGCTGTTGTTCAGGTCTGCGTTGCCAGGGTAACAGGGGATTTGGAAGGGACGGCCCAGTGACACATTTTGCAAGCAGTACTCTGCAATTATTGAAGACTGTGGCTCAGTCTAGAACTGTGGAGGTTGGGAGCATGAGGAGGCTCCAGGGAACATGGCCATCTTCCATGGTGTAGTGGGTGAGGAGCTCTGGTCCCGTGGAAAATGCCACTCTGGGGGCTCCTGGCCTGTGGCAAACCCAGAGGGTCCTCAGCCATGTCTGAGCATCGGTTGATGGCTGTTTGACTTTGTAGGGTTTCTGGGACTGGCAAGGTCAGCTTCTATGACTGCTGAACAGCAGATGGATGTGGCCCTCGAGATGAGTGGACAAGCAGTTCCAACACCCTTCATGTGTCCCCCACTTAGAAGGAATAACGTGGCCGCTTTGTCCTTTTAGATTTCTTAACATTGCGTTGATTTTGCTTGATCTAAATAAACATATTCAGGAAAAGTGGTTCTAAAGGTTTCATTGGGACATAGATTTGGTTCCTTTAAAAGTCTGAAAGTACAGCGTATTGGGATCCATGGCTACTCTGGTCTGAAATCAAGGTTGTGGGCAGGGCCGTGCTCCCTCTGGAGGCTCTGGGGGACAAGCCTTCCTGCCTCCTCCAGCTCCTGACAGCTGTGGGCGCTCCTTGGCTGGCGGCCGTGTCCCTCCGGTCTCGGCCCACCCCACCCCCCGGCCTTCCCATCACCTTCTCTTCTTCTCCCTGTGCTCACTCCTTTTCTTCTAACGACACTGGTCATTGAATGGAGGGCCCAAACGGATAATCCAGGATGATCTCTTTATCTTAAGATTCCTAATTACTTCTGCAAATAACTTTCTCCAAAGAGGCTGACATACACAGGTTCCAGGGATTTGGCTTGGACTTATCTCTTTGGGGGTCACCATTCAACCTTCTTTGTAGAGTTCTGTGTGGCTTAGCATAATTTATAAACTTTTTGGTCTGAAACATAGATTTACAAGGAGGTTGCGGAGAGAGTACAGAAAGGTCCCTTCACCCCGTCCCCTCCTGGGGTAGCTCCAGTACATGTCACACCTGCAAACTGACATTGATACAGCCTACTGATTTTAGGCATAATTTTCTTTTGAGGGTCTAATTTCAAGTCAGAGAGATGTGTGGGTACACCACAGGCCCCCTTCATATCTGTGTGACTTCAGGCAAAGCTTTTCACCGTCCCGAGCCCAGGGTTCTGCCTTCTGCCACGGAAAGGGGCATTTGAGAGCCACAGACGCGGCGGTCGTGAAAATGGGTTGCCCATGCCCATCACGTGCTGGGGCGGTTCTGCCCGCATGGTGAGCTCTGCTCCTGTTAGTAGATTAAGCTGGGGCTTGGACACAGGATACACATCCAGGTCTGCTCCTTGGAAGGGTCTGGAGATCAGACTCAGAACATGCACGGGGTATGGAGTGAGCACCCTGGGGGGTCTTGGTGGGGTCCGGGTGGAGCTCTGCGTGCACGGGCACCGAGGGGCGAGCCCGCAGCCTGGATCAACCTGCATTGGCAGTCAGCCGTGCAAAGTAACCCTGTACTTCTCGCTGTAAATGCCAAGCGGACAGAATAGTTAGAGCCATGATTTTTATAGTTATGGAAGTTAATCCAGCGTTCGAATCTGAGGAGGAAAATCTTGCACAAGTCATTAAGGAAATGTGGAGCCTCATCTTCCTGATTGAGAAGGCAGCGGTGGTGGGGCTTTGAGCGTTGGTACTCAAATCTCAAAACTGCTGCTCCCATTTTATAGGATAGCTATCACTTTTTGTAACCTAAAACGGAGGGGAGGGGTGTCCCTACTCACACACACAGACACATTGGTGGGGCTTTTAGAATGCATCGTTTAAATGCACTGAATTGATTAAGAATCCTTTGAGGAACAACAGAAAAATCACGGTAACATCCCCTCCCGTTCCCAGTGTTTAACCAACTCCACTCACCGTCTCTGTGCTCGAACATTCTTTGTTTAAATCCCCACTACAAGTTTGAGAAGTGAAATGTCAACTTCAGGAATGTGGAACAAAAAGAAAAGTCACTTGCTGTAGGTCGCATTGTTGGGGCGGAGACACATCATTCAAAGAAAATCAGACTGTAATTGGCCTTTGTTTAAAGTGGAGCGTTATGCAGGTAAGGATTGTGTACACAGTTTTGTTGCGGACTTTTTTTTTTATTACACAGACTAATTTGATATTGTCCTGGGAAGCCGTCCCTTTGAATATTCAACAAAAGCAACAATGCGCTGGAGAGAGAATTTATGCTCAGGGACAGCTATCACCTGGTCCCCTTCATCACACGTTTACGGAGAGATGCTCAATGCTTCCAGTCTCATTAAGCTATTTATTCATTGTAATAAATGATTTTAATGTACTGCATTAAGGTTATGCCACGCTGAACTGTTAAGAAAATCCATCTTACTGTACACATGTTGACACTTGCAGCCAAATTAATGCCTTTATTACCGCCTCAGTGGTTGAACGGACACCACGTGCGGAGTGATCACACCTGTCTTCCTTCCCTTCCCGTCCCGGGTCACTTCTCGATAGAGTTTCGATCACCCCACCGACGTGGCATCCATGCAAGATGCGCCCCCCCCCATTTTGCGTAAGCTCGTGAGGTTCAGGTGCCGCTGTTCCCAGCCCCTCCCCCTCTTCTCCACCAGCAACTGCGGGGCTGTCGGCACAGCCCCCCGGGCTGCCTCCCGCCCGCCCATGCCCCTCCCCGGATCCTTCAAGATGCTGTTGGCAAGTTGCAAAGACAGGAAGATAATATCTTTCCTGAGGATGGAAGGCAGTTCTAATAAAAAGCTGTCATTCACAAATCCAGATCCACTGTCACACGATATGCATTTTAAAGACCATATGAACTGTTAGGTGGCTCAATATGGGCAGCCCGCGTGGTTATTACAGCTTGGAGATTTTTAGCGGTGAGAAAAGGGGATGTGGGGCCGATTACAGCCTTGGCAGAGGAAAAGTTTGGGGTTCTGCAAAGAAATACGGCGCCTAGGCTCCGTTACATCCCAGTTGTCTGCCCTGCACCTGCTTGAGGAGCCTTCCCCGAGGAGGGGAGCTTGTAAGTGCATGTACATATGCAGTGACAACATGGGACGGTCATCCTTAACGATCAAGCAAATACTTGAAAACTGCAAGCTGCTCCGGGTGACAGAGTCACCATCTGAAGGCAGCAGATGGGGATTCAGAATGGCACTTTGCAAGGGGAAGGTTCGGTGGGGCTTGGTGTGCGGCATCTTAACTCTGGAGAGGAGGAGGAGGACGAGAGACCCGTTCACACCAGGGCCGGGATGAGGCCTGGGAGGTCGGCACCCTCCCTAGTCTGTCCGTCCGAGAGGCCGCCAGCCTTCTGCCCCGAGAGATCACTGGGACATTCGTGATTGACGTTTGATTCTAGCGCCTGCTTATACAGATGAGATCACCAGGGCCCAATCAGGAACGCAGGCTTTGAAATTTAAGGAAGAAAAATACATTCTTTGGGAGAAAGCAAATGCAGAAAATTGTAGACAATTATTCTGGGCTTCTTTTAGACTGTGCGGAAATAATTAGCCCATCACACTCAACCCAGCAGTTTACGATAAACGAAAACATCCACTTAGCGAGAATTTTTAGTTTTAGAAGAGAAGAAATAACGTGAGGAGAAAGTGTGCCGCCCCTGCCCCCCACCATTTGTTTTGTTTCCTGAGAAAGAAAACGGCCAGAGATCATTCCTGCCAAGGGCACCGATGGGTGTCGCTGCGGCACACGAGGGTGGGGTCCACCGGGAGGGCGGAGGCGGCGAGCCTCTCTGCCCTCTGCCTCGTTCTCGGTGCGCAGCACCTGGCTTCTCCACCTCGGCCCCCGGGGTGGCCTGTCCCAGACCCCTGTTGTCACGGGGCCCCATCTTTGTCCCAGTGAGTGCTCAGGGCTGCACACGACTTGTAAGCAGCTGTTTGTCCCCTTGAGAAAGCGAGCTTGCCTTTCTTATTCACCACAGCATCTATCCTGCCTGATTCCAATGCCCAGCACATAGTAGGTGCTTCACCAATGTTGGTGGAATGAATATCTGACTTGATTTGAGGAGCATGTGGAAAGCACGTTGGCAGAGTGTCTCTGGTTACGTAGGTCAGGACTTCTCACTGGGCCCAGGGGATCCACAAATTGGGGGGGTGCTCTTGGCATCGACTGGGGGCCGGGGATGCTGCTGAACACCCTGCAGGACACAAGGCGGTCCCCATGGCAGACAGTGTTCCGGCCAAAATGTTGGGCGTGCCAAGTTTGAGAAACCCAGTCAAGATCATGAGATCTCGGGTCATTTTTCTTCCTTTTCACTCCTCTTTTTTTTTTTTTAATTTTATTTTATTATGTTATGTTAGTCACCATACAATACATCAGTAGTTTTTGATGTGGTGTTCCACGATTCATTGTTTTCATATAACACCCAGTGCTCCGTGCCGAACGTGCCCTCCTTAATACCCATCACCGGGCTAACCCATCCCCCCACCCCCCTCCCCTCTAGAACCCTCAATTTGTTTCTCAGAGTCCCTAGTCTCTCATGGTTCGTCTCCCCCTCCGATTTCCCCCCTTCATTGTATCAATTTCCCAAATTCTCTGACATAATTTTGTAATTAAAAATTACTTATTAAAGAGGGATTTTTAATTAGGACAAACTGGGAATAAAGAAGCAGGGGCTCTCAGGAGTGGCCTGGTCACAGCTCACTGCTCCCACCTGCCTAGTTTGGGTCCCTGGGGAAATTTCTGGTGCCAGTCTAAATATCTGCACATGCCCTCGGGCCTCAGAATCCTAGAAAGTTCAGAGAATGTTCTAGAAAACACCCTCGAGATATGCCCACTCTGTGATCTGCCAGGTAAGTGAGCCCAGGAAAGCAGAAATGCACCCAAATGGACAGACTCAGCATCATTTAGGGCGAGGGGCCAAGCCGCTATATTGCTGCGTTGTGGGGTCTCAAGGCCATTGGCTGGACTGGGCCGGGTCTGGGGTGAGAGCAGAACACACTAGACAGGACCCTGGCAGCAGACGGAGGTCTGGGACAGCCGATTCTCACCAGTGCCCCGTCATCCGTTCTGCTGACACGCTGTATTGGCTAAGGGACATGGTCTGGGCTGCAGGTTCACCCCTGTCCCTCTAAATGCCATTCCTGCAGCCTTTCAGGGGAATCGCCATTTGGTGTGCGGGGCTCTGGGATTACCTGAGCAGAGGCTCTTTCTTGGACAGCAAAGAGGTGTGTCTCATACCCTTCCGTGTTACTTCCAGGGAGGCTCCCTGGTTTTGGATATTTGTGCTTGGGTGGTAAGACTCTCCCTCTTAGGTAATATACGGAGAATGATCCTTAGGTAAAAATAATAATAATAATAATAATAATAATAACAATGGGAAACTGTATTTCCGCATTGGCACATTGTCCTCTGAGGACGCAGTCTGTCCCTAATTAGCGGCCCCGTTTCCAATTTGCCCTGGCTGGGCAGCTTTCCTACGGCATGCCCTGGGGTGCACGGCACTGGCTGCCGGGGAAGCTGCCGCCCTGGGGGACTTTGTTTCTGCCGGGCACCTTTCCCTCTCCCTGCACCAAGCAGAAAGGTAATGATGGGCAAATGGAGGAAAACGGCTCTCGGTGGCCAGCGCAGAGGCAGACACAGTCAACAGGAATCGGGGGGCATGGGTGGGGTGTGTTGTTAATTCAACTCCCCTGACTTCTCATCTTTGGACTCAAAAGACATTTTCCCGTGCTGTTAAATTTGACATTTTCAAAGGGCCTGGGACTGTTGTTCAAAGCACTCACCAGAAACCCACTACGGCACATTTATTTCATGGGGGAGAACACTTGCCCTCCACGGTTCTCTAGAAATGTCAAGTGCATTAGCCCTGCTTTCTCCCCACGCTGTTTTCCTGCATCACCGGACTCAGGAGTAACCAGCTGGCCAACACAAAGGCCCCTCAGTGCAGGAGGAAAGTGCAGGTGGGCCCCCTGCTCCCCGGGAGCGGCTGGCCCAGCATGCCCTCCTCACCCACCCCACGAACAGGGCCGGAAGCACGGGGTCGGCGGCACATTCACCACCTGCTGGGCCCGGTCTGTGATTAGTGCTGCTTATTTCACTTCTGATGTCCTTCTGAGTCCCTTCCCACTAAGTCCCTGTAGGAATATCCTTTTTATTACCTCATTTGACCGAGAGCTTTTGCCGGATTCTGCAGTGAAGTCGGTGACACTGACCATACCATTTCATGGGTCCCCCCCGTGGGCTGGGGAGCCGAGCCCTGTCTTCTGTTCCCCGTGAAGAAGTCTGAGATGGGCCCTATGTTCCCAGAGAGAAAAGTAGGACAAGCCTCTGGTCTCCCATTGGTTTGGGGGGCCCAGGGTGGTCTTCCTTACCAAGGGTTTGATGCCCAGATAATCAGCCACCAGCCCTCTGATTTGAGGACCCCCGGGCATTGGCACAGTTAAACCTGGAAGCTTTAATTGACAGCACGAAGGAACATCCTGAAACAAGATGTTCTCACGAAAGGAATTCTGAATTGCTGCCCGGCCCAGAAGTCTCTGTGGAGCACATCCATCACTCAGAAGACGTTCCGTAAGCAGCTACTGCCGCCGAGCCCCATGTTAGGCGTCGGCCGCCCAGCCGTGAGCGGCGAAGGCCCACGGCCCAGCCGAGCCAGCGTGGGTTGCGGAGGGGCTCCCTGGCCGTGTGCCCGGTCACTCCCAGCCTCAAACTCCCTCCATTGTACCAGGGGAAAAGAGTGTGTAGCTTGTCGGGTTCTTCCGGGATTAAATAAGATAATTCATGTATTGAGCTGAGCGTGATGCCAGGGATACGTGCTCAATAATTAATAATAATGATCAACACCACCAACGGCAAATGCCAATATTTATTCAATCCTTGCATGTCCCGGGCACGGATCCAAGCAACACTTGTATCAGTGCATACGATGTTCAGACTATGCAGATACTCATGCCCTGTACACAGTAGGAGAATGTTGGGCCCAGAGAGGTTAAGGAAGAGGCCCAAGGTTCCACAGCTATGAGGTAGCCGAGCTCGGATTCGAAACGGGCCTGTCTAAACCCAGGGATGGTGCGGCTGACCATCACACGCAGCCTCAGTGGCTTCCAACGCCTCCACCAAGACAGGCGTGGGCTCCACCTTCGCCGAGCTCAGTGGGTCTGCCGTGCACCTGGCAGAGAGGTAGCCCCCTTCATGCACGAGATGGTCACCACGGTAAGGATGATTTCTCCTGTCTCACTGTGTTACTATAACCTGCTGACCTTAGTCCTTTGCATGTGTCACATACATAATGTAAAATATGTACGTACGTCACTGCACCGTCATTGTGAGGGATAACCTAGAACGGCACTGGGTGTTTGACACATGTGAGCAAGGAGAGGGGTCATCTCGCCGGGAGGGACTCAGAGGCCACATGGGTTTACATCTCCAATGGAGCCGGCGCTTCCTAGAGGAAATTCCTCTAGGCCCCCCACCCCACCCTGTGCCTTTGACCTCTGTCCCCCTCCATCTTCAGAGGAGTCCTTCCTCCCCTGACGGCCTCTTTCTCCGTGTTAAGGCTCAGCTCAAGCATTTACTCCCCGTCGAAGGCTGTCCCGCCCCCGTCTGCTCTCTTGGGAGAGGGAGGATGCAGCCCAGTTCTGGGAATGGCCTCACTTCCGTAACGGAAGACTTTGCCGAGTCCTGGAGAGACGTGGCCTTCTCAACATCTTCCATGCCTGCACCTTGATAGAGACACGGAGATACAGAGGGGAGGATGTCTCTGTCCTCTGCACACTACCGTAAGAAGGAGCCAGGTACCTGGCAGCACCTGTCTGAGGAAGGTAATGGGGAGGGGTGAGGACCACGGCAAAGTGGTAGGTGTGCCTCCCCCCTGCCCAACCAGTCTCAGCGGTCAGGTCAGGCCCTGCCCCTCCCAGTGAGTTGCTGAGCCAGACCTACCACGCCTGCCAACTTCTCAAAAGGAGTCACATCCAGATTTTTATGTGAAATCTTTCCATTTTTTAAATGTCAGGAAGTTTCATATTAAAATACAAAGAAAGCTCCCCAGCTGCCATATAGGCCAAATCAGACACTTGTGTGGTTTGGATCTCTGCAGCCCCTGGACTGTGAGCACCCACAGCCCCACCTCGGGCCTTCCTATACACCCACCATGTTCTAGAACCTCTCAGGGGCCCGAGCCACCTGCCTGGTTGCCAAGCCATGGACCCCAAGCCCAGCAGACAGACTCTCCGGAAAGCAAGGAAGTGTAGCCTCTGGATCAGATGCTGGCTTCTCCTCTCTGGAAGCTGGGCCTTTAGGGAGCCTCTGGGCGTCCTCCTTTCCCCTTCTCAGGCCCTCACCCCTTCCGAGGCCAGAAATCTCCAGGCTTTGTAATAGTTTCTGGGAACCATCACTGGATCGGTAGTTCTGAACCCCAGAGAAAAATATTTGACCACTTAATCCTAAAAGATGGACATTTGTTATCCTATAAATTTTATATGGGAGCTACTGTATTACTGTTAGTAAAAACACACAATGGGTGTGTTAAAGGGTGAGAAAAAATAAACTTTTTTTTAAATTTATTAGCAGCACAAGAACATTTGTGCTCATATATATGGCATTATTCATTCATATATGGTGTTATTAATAACATTATGAATTCCAAACATTGAATTTGTAAAGATCTTGCTAACTCTGTTACTGTATTATGATCTCAAGACACAGTAATCACTTAGAATGAGCTCCATCACTAATGAGAGTGAGGATAGATCCGTATTTCATTTAGTCTTACTAATTTCAGATGTTTTGGATGATTTCATCAGATCTACTTACGTCCTCTGTGGTCTTTCACCTCAGAATGTGACAGGTTGGATTAGGACTAGAAGCAGGACCACCATATCTGGCCCTCTGCTTGTTTTTGTAAATAAAGTTTTATCAGCACACAGCCACACCTAATCGTTCGGTATCCTTTGTGGCTGCTTTCACATACAAGCAGAGTTGAGGAGTTGAGACAGAAACCATATGGCTCTCAAAGCCTAAGATATTTACTAGCTGGGCCTTCCCAGAAAAAGTAGTGTTTCCCAAACGCAGGACGCCCCATCCCAGAACCGCCAGGGGCCTCTGTTGAAGATCCAGATCCAGATCCCAACTCCTCCTTTGGAGATCTGGCAGGCAGGGACCCAGAGTCTGTATTTTAATGAGCTCCTTGGGTCATTGTGATGGGCAAGAGTGGGCTTAGGAAGAATCTAGAAAATACTCTGGTCTCTCGATGACATCCCCCCCCGACAGTAACAATGGCCAGTGAGCTCTCAGACTTGTGAGGCTGAGGGCTGAGAGATCGTTTCTCAAGCCCACCTGGCTAGTGTTCCTCCAGGTACACCTGTTCTTAGACCATCTGCGCACCTGGGGTGGTCCCAGCAGGGCCACGTCCTGCCCCCCACCCCCACTGACCTGCTACGGAATCTGTTCAGTGTCTGAGCCACGGACGGGCTGTGGGGGAATGTCCACACCGCACGCAGACTTGGAATGACCTGACTTCTTGCTGGCTCCCTCCACAGCCTTGGCCTTTCCAAGTTTCCCAGGCTCAGAGCCCTGAGGTCTGGGCAAAGGCACCTATAACCCCACGTCAGCCTTGGGACGGGACTGGATGCCCCTATAGCTCAGAAGGTGTGACAGATGTCTGGTGGTTTTGGTGATACGCTTTTTAATACTACTTAAATCTTTATGGGAAAATTATTTCAATGATAATATTTCTTTAAATAAAGAGGAAGTAGGAAGTCTGTAAAAATGAGGCCTCTTCTGGGGATGTTTCCTTTGGGAGGCGGGAGGCGAAGGAGGCTCCTCGGAGGCTGCCAGGATCCTTCTCCCCACCCAGGTGGGGGTTTCCGTGGTGGGTTCACTGTGAAAACCCATCCAACTGTACACTTGTGATTTCTGAGCTTTCCTGCATGGATTACATGCTTTCCTAAACACAAAGATTTTTTAGGACAGGCTTTCGAGGGCAGGCTCAAGGTGACCCGGAGTCACCTTAGAGGGCTGATGAGATGGAGCTTAAAACCTGTGTCCCGTTCCTGGGTGAGGCACCTGTGCTGCGAACTGGGACTTTTCATAAATCCTGCCACTTTCTTCAGAATGATGTAGTCACAGTGCATTGTATTTATATTTTTTTTGTTTAAAGTGTTGGTGTATGAGATAGAAGCATTTAAGTTACGTTAGAGTTTTTGTTAGAAAAATAAATAATTTCCCCCTGGGTAGGGACCCCATGTCTTCCTGGCGTCTGTGTCGTCCACGCCTAGCAAAGCACCTGCACACACCCTGGGAAGGGAAAGAGCTGTTGAGTGAACTGGGGGCTCACGTGTGGGCTGGAGAAGCCAGTGCTGAGCGGTGAGCATGGGAACTGCTGAAGGCGGGTCGTCGGGGCACGAGCTTCCGGTGTTTCTGAGGGGCTTGCTGGCTGTTCTCATTCACAGGGACTTCCGTTCTCACAGTGGTACCAGGTGACTGTGGAAGTATATCAGTCTTGGCCATCTCTTGGAACTGGTGATGTCCCTTGATAAGACCTGATTTTGCATGAGGTTAGATTTACATTCCAGATTTTTTACAACTTAGGAAGAGAAGCAATGATGTTCTTCAGAGTGATATTTGCACACACAAAAGGAGAATAAGAACAAGACTAGAATAATGTGACTTGAGACTTACCACCTATAAGGGTAACAGGAGCAGGATGCACCTTGCGTTATGGTTCGCCAGAGAAGCAGAACCAGCAGGTTTGTGTGTGATGGAGACTTGTGCTTTCAGGAAACAGCTCACAGGCTTGTGAGGCTGGCAAGTCTGAAATTGGCAGAGCAGGAGGCAGGCTGCAGACCCAGGGAAGAGCTAGAATGCCGTCCGCTGGCAGAATTCTCTCTTCTTCGGGGCCCCTCCGTCTTTTTTCTGTGAAGACTTCAAGTGATGAGATGCAGCCCACCCACATTATGGAGGGCCATCTCCTTTGTTCAGAGTCTGCAGACTTAAATATTAACTTCATCCCCAAAAGACCTCCGGCCACCTGTAGATTGGTGTTTAACCAAGTATCTGGGTGCCCCTGGGCTACATGAGTTGACACATAATATTAACCTTCACAGACCCAGTGTCCCTTTCATGGCTTCACTGATGGGCACCATTGGGAGAACCACCTGCCTCTCGAGAGAAGCAGGCAGCGGGGTTCTCCGTGAGCCCCTGCAGTTTGACGTAGTAGAATGAATCTCACCCACTTGGTTGGGAGAGAGTTGTGCCTGCCATTCGTTGCTGTCTGCTCTGTAGCTTCTTTGGAGAGTAAGCTGTGCAGATGTCCTTCCTCCTCGAGCCCTGCTTCCTCTTGGGACTAATGCACTTTGGGAGGATTGGCACCGAGGAGACCCACCATGCCCCCAAGTGGTGACCCCGGCAGGCTTCTCCGTATGCAGGAGAAACATGCCCCACTGGGGCTAGACACCCAGGCCTTGGGCCAGCAGGATGCAGCTGAGAGGGAATTCATTCTGACATATTTCTGGGGCATCGTACATTCTGTCCTGATGTACTCAGACACAAGTTCCAGAGAAACAGTGGATTTGGACATGTTCCTGATTACCATTCCTGCCAGCTCTCAGACAGGTTTGGAAGCTGTCCATTTTCTGGTTTGGTTTTCTTGTCATGAACTTGTTGCACGTACTTTTGCTTGCAAGTGAGCCCTGGAGCTGTGGCCATGGCCCCTGAGTGGGGTGGTTTTGGTTGGTGAGGTCAACGCATCTGAGTCACGCAGCGAGGATGTTCGAGACGGTTTCTCACCCACCCTGGGTCCTAACCAGACCGCCTCAGCTCAGCCGTCACCCCTGAGCCAGGAGGTGCAGGAGATCAGGGTCCACTGTTGGACTTTGGGCCCCAATCCCTTTCCCTTCCCTCTACCCACTGGCCTTTTTCTGAACAGGGGAGAGGGGCCACATTTGTGTCTCAGTCGTTTAGCCTTGTGCACGCAGGGAGGAGCCTTCCCTCCAGTCCATGACTTCCTCATTTCGGGGAAAAATACTTTACTGGCCCTAGCCATTGGGTGTCCCTCCAGTCACGCCCGCGGTTGTAAGCAGCATGCCCAGAATGGAGCACGCAACTGCAGACCCCAAAACAGAGCACCCCCTGACACCGTCGGGGAGCAAGGCCCAGCCTGGTGGGCGGCCTCCCATAGGCCCACGTGGGCATCCATTCTGGTATCTCTAGCCTGTGCAGCCTCTTGTCACGGGGACGTCACACTGGGCTTGACCGCCTTACATGTGTTATAAACTGACCCCCAAATCTTTATTCATGCTAAGTTCTTCAAAGACCAGGGTCTTCAAACAGGATCTTTAATTATTTAAAACAATAACAACAACAACAAAGAGCCTGTCGTTTTTTTTAAAAATTATTAATGGAAAATTTCAAACATATTCACAAGTAGAGGGAATAGCATCCCCAATCCCAAGACCCTCTCCTACGTTCTCTCCACCAACGTGGATTCTTTTGCATCCGTGCCCCGAACAGCCTGTCTTCCTTCCTAGAAGGAAGGGGCATCGCTGTGGGAACTGGCAGGGGCCAGCGTGCCCCTCACTCACATCTGACATTCAGCA
The DNA here is from genome assembly GCF_002201575.2 of Neomonachus schauinslandi. NCBI lineage: Eukaryota > Metazoa > Chordata > Mammalia > Carnivora > Phocidae > Neomonachus > Neomonachus schauinslandi. The sequence goes on from NC_058412.1 coordinate 136,132,501, forward strand.
CTGAGCATCACCAGCTTGTAAGTGGGATTCTTAACTGCTCTTTTGTTTAGGACCTGCTTGCATGGGTGATGTTGTGTTGGAGAGACTGCACCTGCCCTCAGGGCGCAGGGACAGGGTGTGGCCTTCCAGGCAGGGGCTGAGGGCTCGCGGGTGAGCTGTGCTCCTCAGTGGAGAGCACACAGGGCGTCCCCCAAGCCCAGTGGTTGTCATGTGGTGGTTCCTCTGGGGACCTCACTGGACGGCTGCCTTCTGGATGCAAAGGGTGGAGTGGGGATTTGCTGGGGTCCCTCTCACCTGCGAGACAGGAAACCTCCCCAGATGTCTGCCTTCGTTACTTAGCTCTTTAGTGCAGAATGGATTTTTATCCTAATGAATATTTGCGTAGAGCTTTAGTCTGAAAGCTCACATTTGTCTTACCTGAAGTGTTAGATCAGTTTACAGATGAAAAAGCAGGGTTCAGCATTGTTCCAACTGCTCACCATAGTGGAATCTGTTGCAGAAAATCCTTTTTCCCCCCTTTCTTACTTATTTACAGATCCACAGATTTACTCAGGACAAGTAATCTACCCAATGAAAGGCTCATTTCCCAGGCTCCTTTCCAGCTAGCTGTCACCACGCAACTAAGTTCTGACCCAGTGCATTTACATGGGATTATTGGGGGGACTTCTGGAAAAAGATTTTTGGTGCAAACTCTCCCTTCTGCCTCTCCCTCAACCTTCTTCCTTCCTCCTTTTTTCTGTGTGGACCACAGAAGTGATGGCTGGAGGTCCAGCAGCTCCCTTGGACCACGAGGTAACCTTGAAGGTAGAAGCCACAGGTATACAGACCAGAGAGGTAGAAGTAGGCTGGGTCTACACCATCCTGCTGACCACTATAATCCTTCTGGATTGCCAACTGGGCTTCATTTACATGAGCAACTATCTTTATGAGTTTGAGGTAGTGTCTGTGTGAACAGTTGATCCTAATCCTAGTGAAGCTTTTCATGTTGCATGGCTTTTATTCTTTTTGGACATGATGCATGGTGGGGGGCGGTGTACTGCTCCCAGTTGCTGTCATTGGGGTGATGTCATCCTCTGAGGTATGTCCCCAGAAGTCAGGACACTCTGGAAAGTGACGACCTTTCTCCCCACCTACACGTGGGTGCCGAGCCTCCACACACATCATCTCGTGGGAAACGTGTAAGCTGGACTCAGAGAAAAAGAAGGGGTCCTCTTGCTCCTTGCTTACTCATGCCCATACCTCAGGGTGTGTGTCCTTCTCTGAGTTACTCTCCCGGTGGCCGTGCGCCCCTATGGGCTGTGTTCACTGCGCATGTTCCCCAGTCCGCATCTTCCCGCCGGCGGCTCGTGCTCATGCTCCTGATATCTCACGGGACCCTGCTTCTCTACACATACAGACCCTAAGTTGCCTTTATTCCTAAACCCAAAGGGCAAACGGGAAAGCACCATCACTGACTTTGGAAAGCACCCCCCCCCTTTGTCTAAATACAACAACAAAAAGTCTGGCAGGACGCAGATGATCAGGAAAAATCTAGAAACTGCCATGTGTGATTTCCAGCTCGTGTAAATATCTCCTTGTGTTATTCTTAATTAATTATATTTTATTAAAGCAATGAGGTGACTGACAACCTCAGTTAAGTGGTAACAAGAAGACCATGTCTTTTCACATGCTACCGATCAGACGGTGCGGCTGCGCGTCCCCAGGGCTGGTGCCGGGCGAGGCGCCGGGGGCAGACGGGCCAGCGAAGCCAGCAGGCAGGGCCCTGGGCCGTGCCCCCCACCCCGCCACCTGCCACCTGTTCGCGCCCGGCACCCCCCGCGGGAAAGAGGCTCCTGCACCCCCCACCCCCATCCTTCCGCTTCTCTTCTCTGTTTTAATGTCCAGAAACAGGACCGCTGCTGTTGTCCAAACATGGCGCTTCTCCGGGAAGCTGGGTTAATTTGTCTAATTTACACCTTTCACTCTGTTCCACATGGTTGAGTGCTTTCCGTCAGGGCGTCAGAGAAATTTCATGCTTCTTGCCTCTTCCGAAACAGCCAGTGGTGTTCAGAGTGGCCAGTGCACCTGGCTCAGCCCCGGGGCTTCGGGACGTAATGGGGATTATGACAGCTGGCGGGGGGGCGGTTGGGGGGTTGGGTGTTCCCGACGTTGCTCAGACCAAGGGACGGAGACCACACATGAGCAGGGGGCTCGGGTGGAAATGGCACTGTTTTCTTTCAGTCAGATTTCCCCTTCATCAAAGCCATTTCTTCGGGGAAATGCCGAACACCCAGGGTTTTCAGAGATTTGGAGGCGGGGTGGCTATTTTGTCCTTTCAAAGAAGAACGTTGTTAAGAAAAGCACGCATTATTGTCCCTGATGTTGTTAATACCCTCGTCTCAACACCCCTCTGGCCTGGTTTTGTGTGGGGGGCCTCGAGATTACACTGACAGCCACGCTGGCTTCTCGCCCCTGCCCTCCCACCTCTCAGCAGCCACGGCCAGCCCCCTTCTCCCCCGCCTGGTCCGTGAGCTGCCGTGCCCCTCCCACACCGTGCGTGGCTGGGACAGGCTCCAGAAACCACGCATCCCCGTGGCACGGATGCTTCACGGCATGGCGACGGCTCTTTGTCTAGGAGATGGACCCGGTGCCCACTTATCATCTGCGGGCCAGGGCTCCCCTCGCTCTCGTAAAGAACAAGAATGAGGGAACCGCTCACAGAGTTGGTGTGGTAGGACCACACACGGTCCAGCCACGGCCCTGGTCCCCCGCGTTCACGTCGTTCAGCTAGTGGGTATCCTCACATTTGCAACAGAGGGGAAAATAAAGCCATGGCTGAAATAGGACTTTAATCCATGGGTCTCTGCAACAGGTCTTTTCCATGATAAATATTGAGACGAGGCCCAGCAAAAAATAAAGTTGTACACTGTTGACCACTTGTCACTTGTCACTTAAATCCCGCCCTGGGTTTGCAGCAAATCTTCCAAACTTTATCTGGAGAAAAGACCTTGCCCTTTACTTCTAGGGCTTTAGGGGTTTCCAGACACGGGGATGTGGTTCGCTTGGCAGTGGGGAGTGCACAGGAGGTGGACTGTTTCCTGGATTCATGCAGGGGCTGATCTGGGAACCCCACGGTGCCATGGCTGAAGGGGGGGCCTGCCCTGGGGTGAGCGGGTGCCCTGGGGGACACACACCCTTTGTTTACTGTCAGAAGACAAATGTCGTGTATTGGGAGGGGCCCTGAGAACATTGACACGGAGGGGGTGCCACTGTATGCTGGGGGGCCACGGCCAGCCTCTCTGATCAGAGGAGATCTGAGCTGAGACTGGACGCTGTCCAGGAGCCAGCCTGCAGGAGACAGCGAAGGAACGTTCCAGCAAAGGGATGGGAAGGAGTGCTGAAGGCACAGTGTCCGCTCCAACAGCTGCAAGACGGAGCAGAGCGGGCGGCTTAAACACAGATGTTTATAGAGGCTGGAAGTCCCAGATCAAGGTGCCAGCCAGTGTGGTTCCTGGTGAGGCCCAGTGCCCGGCCTGTAGCCACCCACCCTGGCTGTGTCCTCGCGTGGGAGGGGGTGGTGGTGTCTTCCTCTGTTTTTAAGGGCACTCATCCCATCACGGGGCCCCATCCCTATGACCTCATCGCACCCGAATTATCTCCCATCACTGGGGCTTCAGCAGGGGAAATGTGGAGGACACAAGTGACCAGCCCTTAGCCGCCAGTCTCAGACGCCCGCCTGGTTTGCCAGTAACGTCCTGTTTATTCCTGGACCCTGTCCCCTCTGCCTGGATACACGTGAGACAGACACGGCCCACTGCGCTCACTCACAAAGGGGTGCCCCTCCCAGGCATCTGAGAGAGCCTATGAAGACGCTCAGAGCAAATGGTAGTTGTCATCACCAACTACTTCTCCCCCTTCTAGAAGGTTCTTCCCCCAGTTCCTCACATGGCTATTCTGGCTCACTATGTCGGGACGCCACTGGAACGGCCACTCCCTCAAAACACCATCCCTGTGTGTCTGCCTGGTGTGAACGCACCTTCCCCCCGGCCCCGCGCGCTCCGCCATGCACCCACCTCCTGTGCTCACTGCCCCCCGCCTGGGCAGGGGTGTCCTTCACCTGGTTGCTGGCCGCCCCAGAGAGCGGGGCCCAGCTGCCCTGGCTCAGCACGGGGAGGGTGAGGCACGACTAAACTCTTCTTCATGGCTCATGAATGGTGGTGGGATTGGGCTCAACCCTTTGACAACGGTTTGCTGTCTTTTCACAAAGCTGAACATAAACTTCTTTATGAAGTCTCTCCAGAAACTCTACCCCCGGATCTATTCCCAAGAGAAAAGAGTGCATATGTCACAATAAAAAATAAGAAAAAAAAATGTGCAGGGAAGTTCACAGAAGCTTTATGCTTCCTGGCTCCAGACCAGAAGCTGCCTGAGAGCACATACCTAGGAAAATGGGTCAAGAGGCCACGGCATATTCCTGCAGTGTCCCACGGCACAGTGACGGTGGGAAGGCATCATCACGATGTAGATGACCGTCACAGACGTGCTGAGCCAAAGGGGCCGGACTCAAAGGGTGCCTGCCATGTCCTTCCACTTACGGGAGGCTTGTGACTAGGCCAGGCTGATTGTATTGGTTTCTTACGGCTGCTGTAACAAATTATCACATGCTCAGCGGCTGAAACAACATACACGTGTTCTCTTGCATTTCTGGAGGTCAGGTGTCTGCATGCGCCAGCAGGGGAGAGTCCATTTCCTGGCCATTCCCAGCTTGTGGGGACGCCTGCCCTCCTTGCTGTGGCCCCATGTCACCCTGTCCCTGTCCCCTGCCGCCATCAGCACATATCCTTCTCTGACGCTGACCCTCCCACCTCCCTCTTACAAGGGCCCTGTGATGACACGGGACTCACCCAGAACCCTGGATACCCTCCCCCTCCACGTCCTAATGGCCTCTGCAAAGCCCCTTTGTCAGGAAGCCACATCAGGACAGGATCCAGGGATTGGGATGTGGACATTGTGGGGGGTCATTATCCTGCCCACCACACTGATCGACGACAGCAGAATGGTGGGCTCCCGGGGGGTGGCATGGCTTGTGACTGGACATGGGGACTATCCCGGGCCACCGGCGTCTGTGTCGATCTGAATGTCAGGACAGTTCGCATGGGCGTGCACGTACGTAAGAACTGCTCAGGCCGCACCCAGGAGCCATGCCCTCCGCTGTGTGTCTCTTCCCTCTGTGGCAATTCAGAAAGAAGACAGAAGCTAAGTCAGCCTTCCTCCTGATACTGCGCCTTCCATGTGGAGCTCACACCCCCGTGCTTGGCAGGGCGAACAAGGAAATACCCACGTTCTGGTGTTCATTCACAGCATGGTGACGTCTTGGCACCCTGTGGGAGCTGGAGGTCAGGGCACAGGGCGGGTGGCAAGATGTTGCCAAATGGCCCCTCGGGTTCCATTTTGGTCTGTGTGCAGTGCGCATGGAAGGAGCATGCCCTGGGAGAGGAGCGTAACTTAATGTTAACAGGGCCCCTGACAGTCTTCAGAGCAGGCCTTCTACGCAGGTCTGGAATGGAAGCTCTTCGCGATCATCAGTACCCCAGCCCTCACTGGTCTTCAAGGAGCCCAGCCAGTGGCTGCCAGAGGGATGGACGGGCCCATGGGACCGGGGTTCTACACGCAGGACCACATTCTTTTGGAGACACTGACTCTCATAGGCTTCTTCACTTGAAAGCTCTGGGAATTGAGCAGCTTAGAAAACTGCCAATAATTCTGCCAAAAGGAAAGCACCAGCATCTTCAAGACGCTTTCGCCTTCCAAGGCCCAGCGTGGGCTGGGACAGACGTGGAGGACTGCTCAGCTCCATCCCGTGGCTTGGACCAGAGCTGCTGCCCCTGCAGCAGTGGTGAGGGCTCACGGCCAGTGGGGCAGTGTCCCTGACCTTGAGCTTCTCCCTCATTTGGTACCAGAATCAGAACCACCATATAAACATCAAAATAGCTGGGACTCAGAGAGAGACACGCAACACCCCCGTAACACTCTTTAAATAACTACATTAAAAGGGGTTCCCTCCCTCTGCAGAAGGAACCAAAATGTGTTCTTCACAGATAAATATTTCAGACCAGACCAACTCATCTGGAGCAAACGTTACCTTTTAAAGATGCAAATTGAAAATTAAACATCAAAACCCGAGGGTTCACTGGGGCCACCAGGAGCAGCTTAGATGCTCTTCAGAGCTGGTACACATTGGAAGTGTGGCCCACGGCCCCTACGGGCCTGCAGTGAATCTGACTTTGTATCGTTGTTTCACTTGGTGTGTTTTCGGATTATTTTAAAGAGGAAAGAGGATAAGAACTATCAAGCATATCTTGAGCAGGTGGAAGCTGCTGTATATGAGAGAATGAGTCCCCAAAATCATTTTAGAAAGATTTTGGCACTGTTCTTTCACCCTGCAACTTCACTTTGGCCAGAAAATGTCATTTAATTCTTAATATTCCCATTTTGGAAACTCTGAAAGGGGATCAGTCACAGCTCCAAAGATATAACATTCAGTGGCTAAGAATACTCAGTGTTTCAGAAAACTGATAATCATCATTAATGCTCAGGGGCTCACAGCACCACACCATCCTTGATCAGACCCAATGGTGAGTATAATTTCACCACTTTTCCCAGATGAGAACTAGGGAGCTCAGGGGAGAGAAGTGATTTGCTCAAAGCCATACAGCTCAGGGTTCAGCGGGGATCTGAACCAGTCCATCTACATCCTGAGAACAGCCAGCTGTATCTCAGGAGTGTTGGCTTTTTATTCTGAGACAGAGAGGCTGGAGTTGTAGGAAAGCCCAGTGACACTTTAATGCCTTTCCTGTAAGTTATTAGGGAAAAGAAGAATATCTTGTGATCATACATCCACCCATCCATCCATCCACTCACCCATCCACTCATCCATCCATCCATCTGTCCATCTGTCCATCCTTCCATCTGTCCATCTTTCCATCTGTCCAATATCCACTCAACCACCTATCCACTCATCCTCACATCCATCCATCCATCCATCCATCCATCCATCCATCCCTCCATCCAACCACCTACCCACACATTCATCCATCCATCCATCCATCTGTTCATTCACCCACTCATCCATCTGTCCATCTACCTACCCATGCATGTAACCATCCATCCTTCCTAGATATTGGGGATTCCAGGACCAACGAAGCTGATGAGGTCCCTGCTTTCATGGATCTGATGTTCTTCTTCACCATCCTATACTGTCATCAAAATGGGGAACCCTGTCATGTCCTCATGAAGACCCCCAAGCACCACCTCTGGCTTCATGTAGTGAGTCTGATTTCAGAACTGCGTTAGTCATGACCTCATGCAAGGAAAAGCTGCGTTTATAGATGTGAAGACCTCAGCAGAGACTGTGCCTGGATAATTGCCTGGCACGACCTCAAATGAGACCCTCTCATCTTCTTTATTTTAGTTTTCAAATGGGCAGCATTCCCACAGGGCCAGGCGGCCCAGCTTCAACATGGAGGCTCAGCTGCCAGCCGGGCTGCACCGTGTCACCGGTTCAGAGATGCCGCCACATTGGCCCGCCATATGCTCTGCAACTACATCGAACAGCTCATTTCATTGAGCTCTATCTGATGCAGAGCAAGTTTGGAGCTCCAAAAAATAAAAATAAAAATAAAAATGAGCAATGAGTGCCAGAAGGGAAGGAGTGTGTGCATGTTGGGGGATGTGTGGGGATGGAGATGTGTCAGCGCCGTGGGCAGACCACAGCCGGCAGCCCACTGGTGTGGACAGGCTGGAGAGAAGCCTCAGTGCCCACAGGATGTGTGGCTGTCAGCACGTTCACTCCTCAGCACAGTCCTGAAGGGGGACCAGGAATGGGGCCACATCTCAGGACGGGACCATGGGTCCATCTCTTCACCTCTCTGAACCTCCCACCTCATCTAGAAAGAGGTGAATGCAATCTCCTTGCCCTCAAAGCAGAGGTGTCTGGCCATGGCATACCCTTGGAGGGTGTCTCCTTTCACTCCACCCAAGAGAGCAGATGAAGGATGCCTTGGGTCACTGATATAATTCACCCTCTCCTGCAGACAGCTGCCACTTTCTCTTTATGGGGCTGCCCCATGTCTGGTTCATTGCTAAATCCTGGTAGGTAGATGAATGTCTCTGTCTTCACTCTAGTCTACACTGACACAAACTGAGGGGAATCTCAGTGAATGTTGATAGGAAAATCTGGGCCCCTGGGCCTGACCCAGGATGGCTGGAGCTGGCTCCTAACTGCTTCCCACAGCCCCAAGGGTTTGTCCCCAATGGTGTGGTCAGTAATGGGCACACTACACAGATGACCCCAATGGCAGATGGGGGCTTGACAGTGGCCATAGAAATTGCCAAATGCTATAAATTAGCCTTCTTCCCAGAGAGCTGGGTTTTGACGTTTACCAGCCACCCCACTGGCTTAGACTCCTAAAGTCTAGATCTCTTAGCATAGCATTCAAGCCCCTCCTGTTTTCCTAACTTAGCTCAAGGTGACTTAGGAACAAGAAAGAGAAGAGGGCTAGGGAGGGGATTTATTGGCTCACATACCTGGAGTTCCCATGGCACATCGTGGCAGAGATACATCCAGGGACTCCGACTGTGTCCTCGGACTAGTCTGGCCCACTCTCCCAGTCTTGTCCACTCTGACATTGTCCACGGCATCAGCAAACCCGGCAAAATGGCCTTTCCTAGCTAGGAACTATAGCAAGGCCTTTGGGGCTGCATCTCGTCGGCTTGATCTACCTCTTCTTTTCCCCTTGAACTGGTTGATCTAGATGGAATGTTCTGGTTGGTCAGGCCTGGGCCCTGTGAGTGGCAAAGGCAACCCCACCAAGTCTCAGGGGCCAGGGCAGAGGGAGGCTGGGCCCTGATTCTTGAGGAAGGGGGGGGTGTGTGCTGAGCAGGCCAGACCCTGGGTTGGCTGCTTCCCCCCCCATCCCTGGCGTCTTTCCCATCCCTTTTCATTTCTGTGCTCCTGGCTGTTTGTCTCTACGTGATGTCCATGCAGGATGCCCTTCTGTGTTGGCCGTGGTTTTAAACCACCATTCTCAAGCACCTTCTCCATCCTTCCTTTGCCTCTGAGCCCTCTGCCTCCTCCGCCTGCATCCCCCCCCCTCCTTCTGCCAGACTGCAAGCACCCGCAGAGTTGTCGGACTTGCCCCGTGCCTCCCCCAGCTGCCCGCACAGGCCGTCGTCCCGGGTGAGGGCGTGAGGGGACAGGGAGCATGGCGTCTGCTCCTCGGTGCTTGTGCTCCGAGGCGGAACCTGGGCTGGGAGGAAGATGGACTCGCTCACTCTCCTGGCCAGCGACCAGGGTCTGTGGGGCAGCTGTGTCCTCACCGGTAGGCGGGGGCAGATACCAGCGCCACGGCGGGGATCGGATGGAGCCTGCCACGCACCTGCCTGGCAGCAGGGCCCGGATCATGCCTGTCACCGCCAAGATGGTGGGACTCGTCATTGATCTCGGCCTGGCACACAGTCAGTGCTCAAATCATCACTGATGGACTGCCTCCCCACGCGAGGGACTGTCCTCCACAGGTTCTCACTGAGCTCACTCATTTGTGAAAGGTGTTTCCTGGTCACACATCTCCACGTTAGCACCCCAGGCAGTGCCCGCTCCCAGAAGCAGCTCTCCGTGGGTCTTCCGGGCAGTTCCTGTGCTGGTCGGCCCTGGCCGGGGTAACACAGAGACAGATGGGGCAGCATCAGCAACACACGTATTTCTCGTGGTCTGGAGGCTGGAGGTCCGAGATCAAGGCGTGAGCGGCTGGGTTCTCCTGAGCTCTCTCTCCTTGGCTTGTAGAGGGTGTCGTTCCTCCCTGTGTCCTCATGTGGTGGTCCCCCTGTGTGTCTCTGCCCTAATCTCTTCGTATAAAGACACCCGTGAGACTGGAGGAGGCCCACACTGGTGACCTCATTTTAACTTAAGCCCCTCTTTAAAGACCCTCTCTCCAAATACTGTGACATTCTGAGGTCCTGGGGGGAGAAGTCCATCATAGGAAATTGGGGGAGACACAGTTCAGCCCTAACACTCCCCAACAGCCTGCCTGATGCGGACGTGTCACCTAGGGGTGAAGGCACCGTGCCGCTGGAGTGGGCAGACCTGACACCAGCAGGTGGTGGGCAACCAGAGGCCGGGGCCCGTGTGCTCCCTCCGCCCTTGGTCCGCTCATGCTGCTGGCTGCCTCGGCTGGGCCATCTCAGGAGGGGCGGGGGGCCTGTGCGTCCCTGGGTAGCCCGCGGTTCTGCAGAGGCCCATGCTGCCGCAGTCAGCAGGCTCTCGGCAAAGGAGCCCTGCACCATCACTGTGCGATTTGACGGTTCCCCTCGCAGCGCAGCTAATCACGGTCCCCTCGCCGGCACCGGCGTAAGTGGCAGAAGGTAGAGTCAGTTCTCAGAACTGGATTCCAATCAGAGCCCCAGTCGGGTAATTTCCCTGGTGCGGGAGGAGTCTGAAGCCCTTCAAAACGCCAGTTGCTATCCTCCTGCTGAAGCCAGCCCGTCTCCTCGTGTGATCAGGATGCGCCGCCCGGCTGGACGCTCCGCCCCATCATGAAGGTCGCCCGGGGAGAGGCGACGCCCATTGCCCCCTGCGCCTTGGTGCTGATTCATGTCCTATGTCCCTCATAGCGGCTCCGCCGGCTCAGCCAGAGAGGCTGGGCCCTCTGCCAGCTGGAGGTCTCAGAACTTCCATCGGGAAGTGGGGCTACTCCACATCCCTTCGGCAGGGGTTCTCAAAGCAGAGTCTCCAGGCCAGTGGCAGCAGCGTCTCCCCAGAAAATGTTGGAGACGTGTTGTCAGCCCCATCCCAGCCCTGCTGAATCCAAGTCTCTGGGGCACAAAGTTGGGATATAGACCTACAGAGCTGTCCAGCCAAAAATGATGCCGGCCAGGGAGTTTTAAATATTCTAGTAGCCACGTTGAAAAGTACAAAGAGGGGCGCCTGGGTGGCTCAGTCGGTTGAACGTCCGACTCTGGGTTTCGGCTCAGGTCCTGGTCTCATGGGTCATGGGATTGAGCCCCGCATCAGGCTCCATGCTCGGCACAGAGTCTTCTTGGGGATTCTCTCCCTCTGCCCCTGCCCCTGCTCTTGTGAATTCTCGCTGTCTCTCAAATAAGTAAATAAATCTTTTTTTAAAGAAGTACAGAAAAAAAGCTGAAGTGACTCTTTAACGGGGTAAATATACATAATACAGCTGTGGCATCAAGAACATTCACAGTGTCATGCAACCATCCCCACCATCCACCTCCAGAACTCCTGCATCTTCCCAAAATGAAATGATGTCCCCATTAAACACCAGTCCCTCCTTCCCTTCCCCCAGCCCCTGACAGCCACCATTCAACTTTCTGTCCCTGGGAATGTGACGGTTTTAGGTTCCTCATATAAGTGGAGTGATGCCGTGTTTGTCCTTTTGTGACTGGGCTCATTCCGCTGAGCGTAATGTCCTCAAGGTTCACGCATGTGGTAGCAGGTGTCAGAATGTCCTTCCTTCTTAAGGCTGCGTCATGTTCTATCGTATGGCTGTACCACGTTTCCTTTACCCATTCTTGGGATGATGGATACCCAGGTTCTTTCCATGTCTTGGCTGCAGTGAACATGGGAGTACAGATGTCTCTTTGAGATCCTGTTTTTGTTCTTCTGGATATATACCAAGAAGTGGGATTGCTAGATCATAGGGTAGTTCTATTTTTAATTTTTTGAGGAACTTCCATACTGTTTTCCAGAGCGGCCGCACCAATGTACCTCCCCACCAGCAGGGCACAGGATTCTCTTCTCTCCAAATCCTCGCCATGTTCTCTTCTTGATGATGGTCATTCTGACAGGTACGAGGTGGTATCTCATTGTGCTTTTGATTTGCATTTCCCTGATGATGAGTGATGTGGAGCATCTTTTCCTGTGCCTGTTGGCCATCTGCATATTTTCCTTAGAAAAATGTCTTTCAGATCCTCTGCCCATTTTTTAATTGGATTGTTTGGGGTTTTTTGCTTTTGAGTTGTATGAGTATTGAGTTGTATGTATTTTGGATATCACCCCCTTATCAGATGGATGGTTTGCAAATATTTTCTCTCATTCTGCAGGTTGTCTTTTCATTTTCATTTGCTGTGCAGAAACTTTTTAAAAGTTTGATGTTGTCCCACTTGTTTATTTTTGTTTTCGTTGACCGATCAAAAAAGCCATTTCCAAGGCTGATGTCAAGGAGCTTACCATCTGTGTTTTCTTCTAGGAGTTTTCGTGTTTTATGTTCAAGTCTTTAATCTCTTTTGAGATGATTTTTGTGGATGGTGTAAGATAGGGGAACAGTTTCATTCTTTTGCATGAGGTATCCAGATCTCTCAACACCATCTATTAAAGAGACTGTCTTTTCCTCATTGAATATTCTTGGCTCCTTTGTCACACACTAATTGGCCATATGTGTGTAGGTTTATTTCTGGGGTCTCTGTTCTGTTCCCCTGTTCTGTGTGCCTGTCTTTGTGCCAGGACCCCACTTCTTTGCTTCCTGTAGCTTTGTCATGTAGTTTGAAATCAGGACATGTGACGCCTTCAGCCTTGTTCTTCTTTCTCAAGATTGCTCTGGCTATTTGGGGTCCTTTTTGGTTTCATACAAATTTTAGGATTGCTTTTTCTAGTTCTGTGAAAAATGCCATTGGGGTTTGATAGGGATTGCAGTCATCTGTAGATTGCTTTGGGTAGTACAGACATTTTAACAATATTAATTCTTTCAATCCATGAGCATGGAATGTCTTCCCATTTGTTTGGGTCTTTTTCAGTTTCTTTCACTGATGCCTCATGATTTTCAGTATGCAGGTCTTTACCTCCTTGGTTAAATGTGTTCCTAGGCATTTTATTCATTTTGATGAAGTTTGGAATGGAATTGTTGTCTTCATTTGTCTTTCTGATGGTTTATCAGTGTATAGACACACAACAGATATTTTTGTGTATTGATTTTGTATCTTGCAACTTTACTGGATTCATTTATTCTAAGTTTTTCATGGAGTCTTTAGGGTTTTTTATGTATAATCTCATGTCATCTGCTAATAGAAACAGTTTTACACCTTCCTTTCCGATTTGGATGCCTTTTATTTCTTGCCTCCTTGCTCTGGCTAGGACTTCGAGCACCATGTGGAGTATGAGTGGGGAGAGTGGGCATCTTGTCTTGTTCCTGATCTTAGGGGAAAGTGCTCTTCGCCTCTCCCCCTACCCCTCTCCCCTCCCTCTCTCTCCCTGCAAACCTGCTGAGGTTGCTCTTCTACCTTGAGCAGCTGTGGGGTGTGGGACACACACCGAAGGGCTAGCTGGTACCTCTAAAAACATCACCAGTGTGCGGGAGCACCTTCAGGTGCAAGGAGTCAGGCCATCAGAGCATTTCCCCTTCTGAGTTGATTATTATCAACAGCTATCAACACACTCCCTGGCCCACTTCTGGCTGCAGTGCATTTATCTGTTGATAGCTAACGGCGCTATAAATTAGCACGCAGACTTGGGAGGAGCTCTCTAGCTGTGTGCGTCTCAGAATGTCCGCTTTGCAGACTCGAGATGTTTGTGTTCCTACCGGAGCAGCTCGGGGAGGGAGGCAGCCAGATGCGGAGCAACAGGACCAGCGCCCCTGCACCGACCTGACTGGGTCCTGGAGGCCAGACGCAGGTCAGACGCAGAAAGCCGCCTTTCCGAGGATGCCAGAGTTAGCTTCCCGCGTGCGGGACCTCTGGCCGGCTGTCTGGCAGCGAGCCGGCGACAGCCAGGCCATCCTTACACTCCAAGGCACGTCTGGGAAAGAACACTGTCGCTCCGTCGGGTTTCTGTCTGGACACACCTGCCCCCGGGGTTGTACTTGGCCCTTGAGAGGCGTGCGGACGTCCGCTCACCGAGCACGTGGAGAGTTCATCTGTTAGTGTGTTTGGCTGTTAACTAGTAAGGCTGATCAGGAAAATGAAGATGCCATTGGCTTCTTACTGGCCTTTGGTATCAAGATGCATATTTGAAGATGTCAGATTAGAGTGAGTGACGTGATTCCAGATTAAACCCCTGCTGTGTTTTGTTTGTTTGCTTGTTTACTAAATGAGGTTATTAGATTACCTTGTTCAGGTTCCCTAACCTCTGATTTTCTGTCTATAAAGTGGGCCAGGAAGAGCACATGTGGATGTGTTAGTCTCCCCGAGTTGCTGTAAGGAAGTGCCACGCACTCGGGGGCGGGGGGGGGTGGCTTGGGACAACCCTAACGCAGTTCCTCGCAGTCTGGGAGCCTAGAAGGCAGAGCCAGAGTGTCCGCGGGGCTGGCTCCTTCTGCAGGCGGTAAGGGAGATGGTGAGGGAGACGCCGACGCCCTGGGTATCCTTTGGCTCGTGGACACATGACTCCCATCTCTGCCCAGCCATCACGTGGCCTTCTCTGTGGGTCTGTGGACGCCTTCTCCCCTTCTCTTCTCCTGTCATTGCATTTCGGGCCCCATTTAATCATGGGCCCACACCCTTAATTACATCTGCAAAGACCCTTTTTCCAAATAAGGTCACACTCACAGGTCCCAGGGGACCTGTCTTTGTGGGGGAACACCCTTCAGTCCTCGACAATGGATCCACACTCTGTCAGTGGAGAAGGGCCTCGCACGCAGCTCGGCAGGGCTGCTACTCCCAGAGAGGGCTCAGTACAGAAGTGCCTCAGGCTTGGACCCCTGTCCCACGTGGCAGGTACGGCCGGTGCAACCTTGTGCCCAGAGGTCAGCACGTTAATGGGCCACTCCTTTTTTTTCTTAAGATTTATTTATGTATTTTAGAGAGAGAGAATGCACAAGTGAGTGCAGAGAGACAGAGAATTTCAAGCAGACTCCGGGCTGAGCATGGAGTCCTACCGGGGGCAGATCTCACAACCCTGAGATCATGACCTGATCCAAAACCAAGAGTCAGATGCTCAACCAACAGCGCTACCCAGGTGCCCCTGTGGGCTGGCTCTTATCTTCACCTATTAATTTCTGAGTTCTCCTGTGCCCTGTTGATGACACCTCCCTGACGGTCCTCGCCGGGGACCTTGGGTCTCCTGCCTGGTAATCTGTACAACCTAGACTGCTCAGTGATACCTTGGAAGCAAAACCAGGGGGATGTGAAGACTCTGGCCCTTGCCAGTTCTAAAAGACACGTTGAGATCAAGGAGAAATCTCAGACTGCACATCCTCCTATGGCTGTTCACCGGGCCGAGGACAGCACTAAGGGGGCGGTGCACTCAGCCTAGGGATACAGACCCTTTCCAGCCACGCCCTTGTGGCCCTGTCGACCCTTCAGCTCCCCTCTCCTGCTGTCCTTGCTTCCGCTTTGCTTGGGCGATCCTGGCTGTCTTTCCCCTCCTAAGCCAAGGCCCACCCCCTCCGGGCCATGGCCATGCTATTCCTTCTGCCGAGGGAGCACGTCCCTTTGTCCAGCCGATTCCGATGGAAGCATCATCCTGCAGAGGTCTGCCCTGTACGCTGTGCCTGATAAATGCCCTACTGTGTGTTCTCCACATACTGTGCATCATCGGGCTCTGAATCACATCGTCCCCGTGGTGAGGGCATCATTGTCCACAGCTTCAGGACAAGCAGCCATCATGCAAGAGGAACATGATGAAGGCACTGTTTAAAAAGCCTGTGTTGGGTGTTCTCAAATTCTAACCATAGCCTTGGTGAGCCCCATTTTACCAAAGAGCATGGCCAGGTGAAGAGTTGTCCGGGCCCACTGTTGGGGAGAAGGTATGGGCGCTAACCCAGGAGTGTCTGATGCCGAATCCAGGAGCACCAGCCTCGGCCAGCGTGGGTCACAGGAGTGCAGGTAGCCACGGGAATCCTTGTCTCTCAGAAGAAGCCTCCCTCTGCAGATAGGTCCTCCCACGGCACAGGGACCGTCGGGGACCCAAGGCCTCATGGTGGCAGCGCAGGGTGAGGACCAGGCCTGGTGGGGATGAGAGCCAGAGGAGAGACAGTGACTGTTTGCAGGTGCCCCTCACACAGGAGACATGATGTCATCACCAAGCACCATGGAATGTGATGTCTCAGCAGGGAGCGATGTCATCTCTGTCCCGACGGCACCAGAGGGTAGGGTAGCCATCCCCCCATGAGATGCAAGAAGGCTAAGAAGATCTCACTGCTACTTCTATTTACAATAATTTTTTTTTTTTTTTTTTTTTGCCACTGAGAAGAAAATAAATGGCCCCATCATTTTGGAAGACCATGTGGCAGGTCTTTTAAAGCTGGACATCATGCATTCCCTGTGGCCCAGCTGCTCCCCTCGTAAGATTATGCCCAGTGGAAATGCACAGTGTGCATCAAAAGCCATGTTCTAGAAGCCATGTTCATGGCGGTCCAAAGTTGGGAATCACCTGGATGTCCATTCACAGCGGGATGGGTAAATGAATTGGGGCATATTCACACAGGGGGGTGTACAAACAACAGTGAAGAACATGCTGCCCCAGCCCAGGGTGTGGATGAACGTCAGACACGTTGCTCCCAAAAGCCACCAGCTGCAAGAGTGCATCCTTGTCCTCCCGTCGTCTGATCACTGGGAGCTCAGAAAGGGGCAAAACCCAAGTGAGGGGAGTCGTTGCACTCAATTTTGGGGAGGCCTGATGGGGAGGGGACATGGGGGCTCTTGGGGAGCCTGGAATCTTCCCTCCTGGACTGGCTGGTGGTTACGTGGGTTGTGTTTGAGGAAATGCATCCTAGAGAGCCTGTTCTCTACCCCGAGTGTGTTCCACTGGATTTCAGAGAATTACCGAGGAAATCACCAGGAAGACTATTTGATGCAGTAACAGGAAAGACTCCACACTCCTAGACAAAATGGAAGCAAACAGGGACCCAAAAGGACATAGATGAAGTGCTTAGATGTTCTTTTGTTGCACGCAGCCAGACACCTGAGGGAACATCCTGGATGCTCTACTGATGTGAAATACTGAATGAGGTGGAACTCGTCTACACTGTGAAAAGCCAAGGTAGTGGTTTCTCTGGGGTGGAGGATGTTTCATGATGAAAGGGGGGCTTTGGGATGCTGGTCACACGAGTCAGTGGTGCAAACCCATGTGGCCGCACACTTGTGATGCCCAGATGTCCTCTGGAGAAGGAGCCAGAAGAAGACAATGGGCGTGACTGGTGTTTGCCGTGGGGACTGAGGAGGCCCGTGTCCCCGCGCCTGGGTCCAGGGGAGGCGAGAAGCAGTGGCAGGGCGAGACTGGACTCATTTGGGTGGCACGAGGTTAAGTGGACTTACGAATTGTCAACGAATTTTAACTGCACTCGCCTTCCCAAGACAGACAGATGGCTTTAAGTACTCCTGCGGGGAAGCCCCAGGCTGGAGACGGTCCTCACCCCGCAAGCGTTAAGTGAACAAGAATACTGCAGAGCTGACCCCTCCTGCACATGGGCCTTTGCCAACCCAAGTCAGAGGTCAGAAAGCCCAAACAAACAAGATGATCTAATGACATCTAAGAGAAGTCAAACATGCAGAGTGGTGGAAGAACATCTGGACTGTAAATCCATACGCATCCTCATAAGAGAGGAAATCGCTCGCTGCACATGCCGGGCCTCCCGGCCTCCCCCGACGGCAGGGGGACGTCTGCAGACATGTGCGTGTCTCTGCAGTAAGGGTGCGGGCCGCGCGGTCCTCCTGCCGCAGGGCGCTGACACGAGGTTCCGAGACCTCTCAGCAGGGAGCACTTCTCGAGTCTGGCCACACGTGCTGAATTAGGACCGCAGCTGCAGCCGGGGTGCCCGTGGGGGGCGTCCGCCCACCACATCCTGCGCACGCCCCTGCTGCTGCCGGCCGGACCCCGACCCACACACGACGGGACTCTTCCATCCTGCAGAACTGGCCGATCGCGGAGCTTCCAGAGCGCCGAGCACACACTGGAGGTGGCAGAGAGCTGCTCTCTCTTTCTCTGATTTGGAAATGACTCGATGGCCTTAGCTTCTCTCTCCCACTCTCTCTCGCGCGCACTCTCTCGCTCCTGCGTGAGCCGCTTGGAGGAATTGCATTTGTGCAACAACAGCTTGGGATTTTGTCTGCTCACAACACACGTGGCGTCCCTTCTGTTACTCAGCAGGTACATTTGTCTTCTCCATTTTTTTTTTCCATTTTGAGATAAACACCCTTAAACCCTCTCATTTCTACATCATTAATAGTGCTTTACTTGCTCCTGATGAAGTCTGTCCTTACCTCTCTCTGCATCCAAGCAGTCATGCATGGATGGGCCTACTGTAATCGGGGCCAGGCTTCCTCCGTATCTTCTGATGCCCTCCACCCCCGGCCCCTGCCTGCCTCCTCAGCCTCACCCCTCCCTGCACGCACGCACACACACATGCACACACACGCTTGCACACACGCGTGCACAGGTGAACATACAGGTGCAGACAACCCCACCCATCTCCATATGCACACAGCTGCATGTCCGAACAAACATGTGTGTGCATTTGTATGCACATATCACAGGTGTTCCTGTGCATACATATGTGTGAGCACATACAAACAGTGGTGCGTGTGCGTAGCCACGTGCATGCACATGTCAGCCACACACACGTGCTTGCACGTGTACACCCAGATCACTCTAAGACTCTCAGCTGTAGCCCCCCCGTGTTCCCCACATGGGCTCCCCCCAGTCTCCCCCCACAGCTGCTCCCCCTCCCCTTCTCCTGGGTTTCAATGGCAGGCCACCTCTCAGACCCTTTCCTGACTCCTGTTCTTCAGGGCGCAGGCCTGGCCACATTCTGACCCAGACCCCAGGCATCTGGGTGCTGCAGGCGCTCACCTCCCAGGGTCCCCCACCCAGGGAGAGCCCCAAGTCTGCCCTAGCTGTGTCCCGGCACAGGACCCTACGTGGTCTTACAGGTGTGCCTGGGCACCTGCAGTCCAGCCCAGCTGGGCCAAGCTGGAACTTGACCCCCCACTGGAAGCCCAGGGAGCCCACTGCAAGAGAGGAGCCTGTGGCCTCGGAGTCCCACCTCTGCTGGTTCATCCGAGGAAGATGTGCAGAGAGGCGGCTCTGTGCCAGGCCCTGGGCACCAGAACCAGACACCCTGCGAGAGACAGAGACTCAAAGAGATCCCCAGAGCAGGACGAGGCCATGCAGGGCTGGAGGAACACGCTGGCTCTGCAGGGCCCGGGGCAGAAGCCTGGAGGCCAGGGAGGCTCTGGAAGAGGGGCCTCCCCACTGCATCCTGAGGCTGAGGTTTGCCAGTGAAAGGTGGGGTGTTGGAGACAGCATCACAGCTGGGAAGGCAGAGCAGAGGTTTGGGGTCAGGAAACTCCAAGGGTGGACCTGGACAGTCCTCTCTCTTTGGGGGGCTTATGGCTGCTAATTCTCCATCGCCACGCAGGTGAGCGCCCTGGCGCACCCGGCACACTGTTCAGCCTGGCTCATGCAGCCCTCACCCCCATGGTCCTGCGGGCATCCCTGTTTGACCGTGAAGCCTGTGCCCGGCCCATGTGCACAGCCTGGATGCAGAGCTGAGCTCGCACCAGCCCCCACAGACGTCGGCACACCCTCAGCCTTGAACGTGGTGCCCCCTGCAGGCGGGTAGAGGCCTCTTGCGCTTCGGGGTCACCCGCCGCCGTGGGGGCAGAACACCCAGGATGGGGCGGGGAGCAGCTCAGGGAGCCTCAGGACAGGGGATGGGGGCTTCCTGTGTGAACATGGGGGAGGAAGCAGAGCCCGGGTCTGCAGCCGGCACCTGAGTGGGATGGGGTCGGGGGGGTCAAGCAAGGCGGGGCGGGGGTGGGGGGGACCGGCTGACCAGGGACACGGCTGCAGCGGTTGCCGGGAGGCGAGACAGGAGTCCGTTCCTGCCAGAGATGCATCCGGGTGGAGAGAGGAAGGAAGCCCTATAAGCTGCCGAAAACCTCCCCATTCAGGGCAGGATGTGAGCTGTCATGGCCTTGGGCCATCCCTAAAACCAAGGCAAGTGCACATCCTCAGTCCGCTAATGCAGGAAGATCACACCACAGATAATTAGCAAGGCATCCCTCTGGAGAGAGACCACAGGGGGATTTCACTCTGCTCTCTTTGCTGTTAAAAAAGTGATGAAAAGGTATTTGTTTTATAGGGAAAAAAGCAATAAAATAAATAGGACAGAGGAATGCATAATATGTCTAGTGGAGGTTGCTCGTTTTGTTTTTTTTTTTTTAATCTGACATTTGAAGGAATAATCTCATTTTCTGACAGAGCAGGGTGTTTTCCTCGAGCTGACTGTGATAGCGGTTTTGCCTGGAAAATCCTCCGGCTTAATGTACTAAAGATGAGAAATACACGAAAATCAGGATGAGTGGAGTCCTGTAACACACTATCTGTGATTCACGTGCACTGTCGTCACATGACGGAAGTTCGGCGCGTATACATTTCCACGCGGTGTGGAGTCTCCTGTTCTCGGCGGAGGGCGGCGGACTGTGTCTTCCTCAGTTCCGAGCACCGGAGGCTGCAGGAGCTGTTTGCCTGTTGGCCAGCCCGTCCCTGTCCCCTGCATCTCTGGTCTGCGTGTGAGTGCTTGTAGCCCACCCCACCCCCCCACCGTGGCAGGTGGGGCCTCCGCACCATCGGAGACCACGGCAGGGTCTCGCTGTCCAGCTGACCTGGGTCTTGGGCGCCAGGGCACGTGGCCCAGGGGGGCGATTCCCAGAGAGGACTGAGGCCAAAGCCGTGTTTCCGTCCATGTTGTCTTTCCAGATTGTCTCAGGGTCATGGTGCATATGCAGGCCTCTGTTTGGGTGGTCAGGATTTCATAATAAAGATATTCTTCTTTTTTTTTTTAAAGATTTTATTTATTTATTTGAGAGAGAGAGAATGAGAGATAGCACGAGAGGGAAGAGGGTCAGAGGGAGAAGCAGACCCCCTGCTGAGCAGAGAGCCCGATGCGGGACTCGATCCCGGGACTCCAGGATCATGACCTGAGCCGAACGCAGTCGCTTAACCAACTGAGCCACCCAGGCACCCCTAAAGATATTCTTCTAAACATAGACCTTGCTTGTGACCTTTTATGTAGAACCAGTGTAGAGTCTGGGCTAATTGTAGGTGACTTTTCTGGTATCGGTTACCATGCTCCTGCTAGGTGGTGTTTTCTTACACGACGTTTGTGTCACTCACTTACAAGTAAAGTGAGCAGTGTATGTACGACAACAACTCTGGGTCTGCTTAGGGAGGAGAAAAGTCAGAAAGTGATTCGCAGGCTGGCTTCTTTGGAACAAGCAATTAAAAGCAGCCTTGAAGCCAAGTGCATGGCTTCCTGCCGCATGTTTAACACTGAGGCTGAAACGTGCATGTTTGTTGAGGGCTTCTTTGTGGCTCTGTGTCCCAGTGCTGCAGAGACCTCTGGCTCTGAGCGTGTAAGGGGCGCCTGTTCTGGGCGGTGGCAGCTGACCCTGTTCCGCCGAGCTCTGTCTGTTTCGTGCTGAGGGGGCTTGGCGGCCATTTTCTTTCTCGGTGGGCCAGGATGGAGGATGTGCTTTTCTTCCAGCACAAACAGATCCAAGGCCAAAGGCATGAGCGGTTTTCCCACGGGGGTTTTAAGGTCTATTGTGTGAAACTGGAATGCTGTCTTCTCTGATTCCCGATTTCCAGGCCACCCCGCGTTCATCAGAACTGCTCCTCCCCACCGCAGCAACGCAGCTCCTTCCTCTTTTCCGAGCAGGATCACGTACTTGGGGCCTCTGGGGTGTGCAGCCCCTGCTCTGTCTTCTGCCTGGAATGCCACCTCCAGACCCCCAATTTTCACGGCAGCCGTTATTCACATCTCTGCTGGCGTCTCCCCCACCCACTGCCCACACCAGGCTGTCAGTGCACACACACCGATCCAGACCTCTAGTTCCCATATGGCAGAGTGGCTGGTATCAGACTGACTCGCCAGGAATCAAAGGCTGCCTTAGATAGGAGGGAGGGACGAGGGACAAGGGAAAAACAGAGGAAGAAGGAAGGAAAGACTTGAAAGCACCTGAAAACAACCAAGGCACCTAGGACTTGAGGCGCCAAAATCCCAGGGAAAAGAGACCCACAGAGAATGGAAGCCAGTGTCCCATGTGGTGTGGTGGCTGGAGTGGATGCTGACTTCTGGGCTGTACGTTGCTGAGAAATGGGGCAGAGCAGGAAGGCCTGTGGTCCATTGATTCTCAACATTGGGAAGACCAGCTATTTCATGTCTGTCTAAAGGGTGACCTCTGACACTGCCACCATTGGCAGAGATGTGCGGCCCTTGGGACCCGGACACACTGCTGGTGGGGGTGTCAACTGGCCCGACCATTAGGAAAACTGTTAGCAGCTGTTGCCAAAGCTGAATGTGTGCATGTCCACGTCCCAGGAATGCCACCCTGAGATGGATCCCTAACAGAGACACATACAGAGAGGCACCAGGAGACAAGTACAGGAATATCTTAGCAACATCATCGGTTATGTCCCCGAAACTAGAAATGTTCCAACTATCATCCATCGATATTAGGATGTAAATCATGCCATATCCATACAACGGAATATTATGCAGCCTTCAAAAGAATGCACTTCTACCTTCACAACAAGGATGACCGTCACAGATAGGATGTCAATAGAAGACAGAGTAATGACCACCTTTGGAGGTGGGCACTGGGTTGGGGCATGAGGGAGGCTTCTCTGGTCCTGGTGATGTTCTCATCTCAATCTGAATACTGGCCACACGGTGGAGGTGTTCACTTTGAAAATCCATCAAGCTATACGCTTATGATTTGTACATTTTGCCAATGTAGATTTCATTTTTTTAAGATTTATTTATTTGAGAGAGAGTGCGTCACATAAGCGGAGGCAGGAGCAGAGGGAGAGGGAGAGAAAGAATCTCAAGCAGACTCCCCACTGAGCGCAGAGCCCAAAGTGGGGCTCCATCTCATGACCCTGAGATCATGACCTGAGCTGAAACCAAGAGTCAGACACTCAGCTGACTGAGCCACCCAGGTGCCCAATGCCCAAACCAAATGTATACTTTAATATAAATCTTAGCTAAGTAGGTGGATGATGGATGGGTAGGTAGGTAGGTGGGGGGGGGGGGCGGTGCAGGGGAAGAGAATATGAATGAATGAAAATGATTGCTTACTATGTTCTGGGGACAATCTTACACAGACAGATCTATTTCTTCCATGTTCTCAGCCTGTTTGTATTCTTCTACCCCTTCTAAAGAAATTATCGTATTGTACTTGTTTACATTTTCCACACTGTGGATTTCTTGTTCTCAGCGGTGACAATAAAATAATGATAATAATGGCCACTTATATTTGACTGCTCACTCTTCCCAGGTACTGGTCTCCATTTATTAACTCATTTAATCTTTACAAACAGCCCTCAAGGTAGAGACCGTTACTCTCTGTCCACAGGTCCAACAGAATTGAACCTTAGAGAGCCTATTCAGCTTCCCAGAGTCACACAGCTGGTCTGTGGCAGAAACAGCATTCCCAGACTCCCACACCCACACATGCTCCAGCCGTCAGGCTCTCTTGCTTCTCCTGCAATGAAAGTGTCCGTTTGTTTAAGGCCAACTATGTGCTAGATACATACAGAGCTCAGCACCCAGTACAGCTTCTCATCTCTGTGCTTCCCATATGATGCTGTGCCCAATATCTGTTGGATGGATGGATAGATGGGTAGGTGGATGGATGGATATTTGGGTAGGTGGATGGATGGATGGATGGATGGATGGATGGATGGATGGATGGATGG
>NC_058412.1:136156199-136193937 GCF_002201575.2 Neomonachus schauinslandi
TGGATGGATGGATGGATGGATGGATGGATGGATGGATGGATGGATGGATGGATGGATGGATGGATGGATGGATGGATGGATGGATGGATGGATGGATGGATGGGTGGATGGATGGATGGATGGATGGATGGATGGATGGATGGATGGATGGATGGATGGATGGATGGATGGATGGATGGATGGATGGATGGATTTATGGATGGATGGATGGATGGATTTATGGATGGATGGATGGATGCATGTGTGGGTAGGTGGTTGGATGGATGGATGGATGTGTGGATGGATGGATGGATATGTGGATGGATGGATGTGTGGGTAGGTGGATGGATGGATGGATGGATGGATGGATGGATGGATGGATGGATGAGTGGGTGGATGGATGGATGGGTAGATGAATGTGTGAAAGGATAGATGGTTGGATGTGTGGGTAGGTGTGTGGATGGATAGATGGATGTGTGGGTGTGTGCTGGGAGGGGAGATGAATGGGATTTTCAAAAAGTATGCCCTCAGAAGACTCCCTCTGAGTCTGGTGTCTGATCTACAGGTAAGTGATTCCTGAGAAAAGCACCAAAGGCACAAGCATGCTTGAGTGGCCAGATTATGGCTTGGAGCTGGGCTTCGTACCTGGAGGCGCCCCATTAATACAGATTCCTGACCCCACCCACAGAGTTTAGGAGTCAGCAGGTCCCCGGTGGGTGTCGGGAATTTCTAGCAGGCTCCCTGCAGGTGTTCCTCTGCGGGACCGTGGACCACACTGGCGAGGCCAGGACGTCAAGTGCTCTCCAGCAGCGTTGGTGCCGTGTCTCTTGCAATGACACTTAATAATTGTTTCCCTGAGCCCTCTGTTAATTGGACTAAGCAGAGATAAGGAGAATGATTTCTAGGGCATGTCTTCAGGGCTCTGCAGAGTGGGTGTGTGCACACGGGGAAGGGGGTGATGGGGCTTTCCACAGCCTCCCCTGAACGTGAGTCTGCACTCAGCTTTGAAGCCCCCTCATCGGTGTGCCAGGCAGCCTTCTGCCTCGAGGCCATTTATAGTGCCGAAGCTTGTGAAGCTAAAACAGTTTGATGTGTAATTGCAGGAGGAAATGGGAAACCTGCTGAGCATGGCAGGATAAAGTGCCTTATCACCCTTTATGTGCAGCGGCTGCTTGCCGGAATTGCCAGCAGACCCACACCATCGACAGAACGGTGACATTTTTCATGGGCCGCCGTGTTCTGAATCAACACTGCAATGGTGTGATTAGAGGAGGACGGGAAGGGAACAGTCGGCCGCGGCCCTGGTGACAGATCAGTCGCGAGCCCTGCCTCCTTATTACCTGCTGTCTGGTGTGATATGCAAAGCAGCTTCTCCAGACGCATTACACCTTCACATTACCTGAAAATTGAATTTTATTTGGTGGCCTGCATATAATTTATAGCACTCCTCCAATACACTTCAGTTCTCATTTAGCTGAAAGTGTATTCTTTATTTCCTACTGGCCAAGAGACAGAAAAAGAAGCCTGAGTATTCATTTGTGCTCACAGCCGCCCCCAGCCCTGGCTTCCCCACGAATGGGGTTTTTAAGCTGCCTTGGCGGCTCATGGACGGGGGACACCCACGCTCCATGGTGCCTGAGACGCCTCCTTTGAGAGGTGCCGCCATCAGCGTGGATCGAGGGGTGCTCTAGAGCTGTGTTCCCCTGCCTGGCTGGAGTGTGCTATCCTGTGTCCCAAGGCCATGTTTGACACGTGCTGGGGACCCCTGTTCCAGGTGGAGCATGTCAGTAAAGGGTGGAGTGGATTTTAGCTTTAAAGGGTCACCGAGGGGCACCTGGGTGCCTCAGTCGGTTAAGCATCTTCCTTCAGCTCAGGTGATCCCAGGGTCCTGGGATGGAGCCCCACACTGGGCTCCCTGCTCAGCGGGGAATCTGCTTCTCCCTCTGCCCCTCTCCCTGCTCATGCCCAATCTCTCTCTCTCTCTCTCTCATAAATAAAAATCTTTAAAAAAATAAATAAAAATGAAGGGTCATCGAAATAGGTCACTGAAACCCCTGTGACCCCTCATTTCAAATCATAAAAATTCTGTGGGGAAGATCTGTTTGACAAATCTTGGCTTCTGAAGTTCCTGCGTAGGAGAAAATCTTGCTTAGTCAAAATTGCTATTTTTTTAAATCAAGTTTATTGGGGTAAAATTCACATATAATAAGCCATGCCCCCTTTCAAGTGTACATTTCCATGAGTTTTGACAGATGACTACACTCATGAAGCCGCCACCATAGCAAGATTCAGAGCGTTCTGTCTCCCCAGAAAGCTGTCTCTGCGTCTTTGCCGTCGACCCTCCTCCCCGCCGACCCCTGGCAACGGACACTGTAGATCAGCCTCCCATCACTGTGGATGACGTGGCATTTTCTCCAGCTCTACAGAAATGGGATCATGGGGTGCCAACTCTTTCATGCTGGCTTCTTTGCCCCACGGAATGACTCTGAGACCTGGCCACGCAACTGTGTGTATCTGTTGCTACTTTCTATTACTGTGTAGTCTTCCACTGAACTGAACCAGACCCACGTTTTGTGTCTCACTCACAACTCGGATTGTTTCTGGGTTTGTATTGCTGTGGTAAAGCTGCCATAAACATTTGTGCCCACGTCCTCAGTGTCTCACCTGCCTGGGGTGAGCGGCAGGGAGAGGAATGGGTGTGTGGGAGGCAGGTGTTTAACTTTCTAAGACATTACCCAGCGTGTGTGAGAATCCACGTCCTTTCCTCCAGGTGGTATGTCCAGCTCTTGGGATTATGGCCACTGGGGTGAGTGTGCCGTGGGACCTCACTGTGGCTTGATCTACTTTTCCCGGGGTGCGTGGGTGGCTCAGTCTTTAAGTGTCTGCCCTCGGCTCAGGTCATGATCCCAGGATCCTAGGATCGAGCCCCGTATCAGGCTCCCTGCTCTGCGGGAAGCCTGCTTCTCCCTCTCCCACTCCCCCTGCTTGTGTTCCCTCTCTCGCTGTGTCTCTGTCTGTCAAATTAAAAAAAAAAAAAATCTACTTTTCCCTACAGACTGATGGCATTGCGTGGCTTTTCACTTTCTCATTGCTCATTTATGTGTTCTTCTGTGAAGTGTGAATTTTTTATTCATTCTTAGATCATCTTGTTTATCTTATTATTGAGTTGTACATAATCTTTATATATCCTCCACGTAATTTTTTGTCAGATAGATATATTGAAAATGTTCTCTGCCAGCCAGTGGCTTGCCTCGTTGTCTTGGGAGTGTCTTTTCAAAGAGCAAAAGTTCAAATTTTGATAGAATCCCATTTGTCAGTTCTTCCTTTTATGGTTCACACCTTTTATTTCTATCTGAGAAATCTGTTCTTACTCCAGAGTCACGGCACGTTGTAGAGTTTCCATTTCTGCGTTCGGATCTAGGATCTGTTCTGAGTTAACCTCTGTGTATGGAGTGAGTTAAGGGTCAGTGTCTGTTTTCCACACGGATGTCCAGTTACTCCAGCACCGTTTGTCGGCAAGACTTTCCTCTCCCTGTTAAATTAGCATGGCAGTTCTGTCAGATACCCATGGGCCGTCCGTGTGTGGCTCTCAGCTTCCCGTTCTGTGCGTTGCTCTAAAAGCATCCGTCCACCAGCCACAGAAGAGTCCTGTCCCTTCATCGGAAATCTCAAACTCTGGTCACTTACTCCTTTCAGAACGACTTTGCGTCTTAAGAGACATTACATTTTCATATAAATTTTTAAAAATTCTGCTGGAATTTTGATTGGGATTGTCAAAACCACCCTCAAAAATAACTTAAATGGACTTTCACCTGCAGCACGCAAGCATTCGGGTACATGACCCTCGGAGTGTGTGATTCTCGTGCCTACAGGAGTGCGTGGGCCAGCGGGGATGGGGAGAAGAAGACTGCAGCGCCCGCATGCAGACCCCCGTCCACCCCGAGGAGCAAGCGGCGGATGGAGGGGCTCCGTGGCATTCCTGCAGGGCGTGCACCACCGCCTTGTTGGTGGTCCTCGTCAACTTTGATATGTGTAGAAAGAGTTGTTTCTGGTTGAGAGGATTGAATGAAACACGGCGCTCGTGCTTGAGGATTTCAATCTCCATCTAGCTCTGTCGACACCACCCACCTGTCGGAGTTGGTATTTCCGGCAGCGGCTCTCTTGTGTCCTGGCCATCACGGTCATGACCTGAGGGAGGTGTGGTGTTTCCTGGAGAGTGGGTTGTGCCCTCTGGAACAGGCCACACTGGCGACTTCCATGTAGGAGCCCACGCTACACACCTATTCTTGGTGACTTCTTCCTCCAAGGATCAGGAGTCAGATCAGCCGGTAGCTCATGGGACTAACACACCAGTGACATTGGATCCCTGGATAACTGCCCAATTAAGAGCTGGCTGGCAGTTCGTCGCTGCCCTAGTTCCATCGTTTTTCTGAATGATCCTTGTTAGGTTTTGCATGATCTAATTTAGCCCAGCTCTGTGAAAGCACTATGCAAACCCATCCTCTCTCTCTCTGTTATTTGAGAGAATAATAGATCCATGGGAGAATTCATTTGTAACTCTAAGCCCCGAGTTAAAGACGTCTTGGGGGATAAACGTGGGTGATTTGTGGAACATTGCGATGCATTTATGAGATAGATTGCACGTTCGCTGCACACAGCGAGGCCAGATCAGGTTGCATTAGAGGCGTCAAACTCTTCCCCACCTAATCTTGCTCTCCTTTGGGGAGAGAATGTGAGCTTTACTGAGTGCTAAGTATGAAAAGCCGCAGTGGAAATTGCTTCCCCACGGCAGTGGGTTCTGGGAGCAAGTACCTGCTTCTTTGCTCTTTTAAGCGCATCGGGGAACTTCACAAGGAGCGAAGTGCTTCCCACTGTTGCTGAATTTCCAGGCTCTGCCCCTCCTCCCGCACTGTGTGTCACACGGAGGCGGCCCGGGCATGGCGGGCTGGAGGGCGGTGCCAGGCCAGCGGCAGCTTGCGGACACCCGGTGCCACGTGTGGGGGCGCTCCCCCAGCTGCCCATCACCCGTTTCGCCCTGGGGTCCTGTGTTCTGCTCCCCCCGCCCTTTCTTCCTAATGCTCGATTGTTGTGACTCCGGTACTTTATCCCCACCGTGACACAAAGCAGATGGAACCCCTCGTTCTCTCCCTCTTCTCTTTTTCATGGTGCACGGATCTCGAGCAGCCTTACCCAGCCCCACCCACACGTACGGAGCTCGATTAACTGGCTGTTGGCTCAAGCCAGACTGTGTAGGCAACGTGGTGTTTCTTCTGAGACCATAAGCCACAGAGTTCACGGCGAACGGTTGGGTAGTTACTACGACTCACTGCATCTGTGTGATCTGTGAGGCTGCAGAGCCTGAGGGTTGGATTCCATTTTGTGCCCACTTACAGGAGGCAGAGGCTCTGAGGGGCAGCGTGACCTGCCCCACAGCCTGCCCCACGACAGGCGTCAGACGTGGAGGAAAGAGGGTTGTTTCCTGCCCAAGATGTTCCAGGGAACTCATTTGCGAGGCCGTCGCTGGGGCCGCTGGCTCCCCCAGGATACGTGGCCTCATCTAGCGGCCCCCACCTGGGTCACTGAGGGGCGAACAGGTGCAGGCCGGAAAAAGTTTTCAAGACAGAGTGGAGAGGGGAGGTGAGACCCGGGGACCCGGGAGGAGGGAGGGGAGGTGCCCGGAGTTGCCTGCAGCTGACCCTGGGCCAAGCCCCAAGCCTGCCCGCTGAGCCCTCTCCCCTCCAGGAGCCCTGGGCTCATCGTCCGGACATCAGGTGTGAGGCCTCACCCCCCGCGCCCCGCCCCGCCATGACCTCCTGCCGTTCAGCTCACAGGACATGGGGGCATCCATTGCCCAGAGGCCTCCCCTGGTCTCTCTGTCTTGCTCCAAACCGGCTCATTCCGTTATCCTGGTGACTGACGGCTTTCTTGCCCCGGGCAGGGCCTGGCTTCTGAGCCCAGTCATTTAAGTGGATCTGCCACTTTCCTTCTAGAGGCTTCCATCCGAGGGATGAGTTCACAGCCCTCAACAGCCACGGCAGCTGTGTGCCACAGGAGGGGATGACAGAGCCCTCCACTTCCTGATCAAGCACAAGGACTCTGCAGGTTTTAATAGTGGGGATGAGAGCCCTAGGTGTAGTCATTTGGGTGTTGGGAGAGGCCTTCTGGGGCTGGGAAGGCGGCTTCCAGGGCTTGGGACCACAGCTCCTCTGAGGCCTCGAGGCCACCATGAGAAGGCCTCTCCGTGCTCTCTGGCCACACTCAGCCTCACCACAGGGCCTTTGCACCTGCTATTCCTCAGCCTGCAGTGCCCTTCCTTGGCCTCGTTAGCTGTTAGACCTCGAGGAAGCCACCCCCAACCTCCCTGGCCATATCAAGCCCTCACCGCGTTCCTCCCTTAATCACGGTCACAGTCACTGTGCAATTCACACAGGTCAGTGTGGATTCCATTCAACTCAACCCCGGCCAACACCAGCCAGGGCTCCCGCAGTTCTTCTCCGACGCTGGCTACCCGGTGTTAGCTCAGACCCCACAGGCTGAGGGCAAATTCCTCCAAAATCCTGCCCCCACTTCAGACACCAGCCACAAGTCTCAGGGGTCCCCAGGCCATCGTATGTCTGACCAACGGGTTACAGATTCCAGATTTCCTGTGACCCCCCCCCTTCAAATTCGGTATTTTGGGAGAAAGACCCACAGCACTCAGAAAGGCCACACTTCCAGAGGTCAGGGAGGCAGGGTGGAGACTTCTGTCCGTCAGGGCACCAGGGTGGGACCCTTCAGGCACATCAATGAGCCGCCAACCAGGGAGCTCCGCTGTCCTTCCATGTGCGAGTCTCCTTGAGGGCTCATCACCAGGCACAGTTGGTTACGGCATTGGCTGTGTGACTGACCCTCCTGTCCCTGGCCCCTGGGGGTCATGCGGGCTCAGTTCCCGAGTCTCTAGGCAGGCTGGCGGCCCCACCTGCGTTTGCACCTGCTGTATCTTAGTGCCCAGCACCAGGCCTAGAACCCGGGGTGGGGGCTCCCAAAATAGCAGCATTTGAAGGGGGAACTCCGTCTGAGTGAGGGTGGGCTTGGCTGGCGGCAGCCAGAAAGCCCTGCACCAGCCCGTGCCCGGGGCGTGAGGACAGAGCACAGCCCCGCGCCCAGCCCCGCGTCGCCTCCGGCTCTGCTCGCCCGCCTTCGCCAGGAGCTGCGGCTCTCATGGCGCGCCCAGGCTCACTGGAGGAATCTGTTTATTTACCTCCGTGTGCTTTTCCTTTACCTTATCCGCATGTGTTATCCTCTCTGGCCACATCCCGTTTTCGGCAGAGTGGTGCATAAGGCGACAGCACTCAGCGGCCGCAGCGGCGTGGCAGCTTGCGAGGCGTGACCGGCACCCCGCTGCTCCCTGCTCGCTGGGCCGCACGTCGGGGTGCGGGTTCCGCTCCCTCGGAGCCTCTGCTGCACCAACCCCGCAGCCCGGCTGCCTGTCACAAACACAGGGTCCCCGTGTCCCAGGAACAAGGAAATGAGGGCTTTGGCTCCCGAGTGCCGCTGCCTGGGGGCTTCTCCCTTGGGATTCGGGTCCTTTGTGCTCC
Organism: Neomonachus schauinslandi; assembly: GCF_002201575.2. Classification (NCBI taxonomy): domain Eukaryota; kingdom Metazoa; phylum Chordata; class Mammalia; order Carnivora; family Phocidae; genus Neomonachus; species Neomonachus schauinslandi. Next base: position 136,163,756 of record NC_058412.1, read on the forward strand.
GTTTAAGATGAATTAAGTCCGTGGGATCCTCGACGGTGGCTGTCCTGCTGCCAGTCTGTGGTGCTGACACATCCCCCAAGCCTGGTAGGAGAGCCCGCCAGGCCCGCACACATCCCCTTAGACAGCGGAAGCCACCAGGGAGCAAGAACTCGGGTCCCTGCAAGGGTCCTTTTAGCTGGACTAAGAATCGACACGAGGCAGAGTAACAGGAGAAAATCAGATTTAATGGCACACATACCAGGAATCCACACAGACAGAAATTCCAGACAGGCAGAATGAGGCAAACGGGACATCCCGAACGCAGGGCAAGGGACAGGGGTCCAGGACTTGAGACAGAAGGGACACAGTTCACAGGGCACTAAGAAGAGCAGGTGTCTGGTAACTAGACGTCTGGCCTGCCACTCAGATGGGTCGCTCAGATAAAGTTTATCTCTACTAATAACCCTCATTCAGGGAAAGACTCCCAATTTGGATTCTTCTGGGGAATTAGGGGAGGGGCAAAAGTCTCTCTTGAGCCCGCAGGGTGTCAGTTACCTTCAGCTCAGAATACTCTTCCTGCCGAAGTGGCCATCTGGGGCCAGGCGTGCTCTGTAGAGCGCCGGACACTGGATGTCCTCAGCTCTGTGCTCCGTGCTTCACTGAACCTACTCCTCTCCCATCAGAGCAGGAAAGCCGCCATGATGAGTGGTCTGGACCCCAACCACATTTCCTTTTCCCAGACATCGGGGGCCACCCCTGGCCTGGGGGCGGTAATATGCCATCACCCGAGTTCATCCCCTTCTACAGCTCTGACTCAGAGTCCCAAGCCAGGCAGGACATACCCCACATTTCCCTAATTCATGGATCAAATTTGACCAGTTGTGCCTGAATGAAAGGCCCAGTACTTGAGGAATTTTACTGTTTTTAAAAATTTATACTATCATAAAAATAATATACCCACTGGTAGGAAAATGCAGCTTCCATGGAGAATTCACATTAGGAAATTTGAAAATCCGTACCCCATACCATTTGAGTGTGGTTTTTTTTTTTTTTAAGAGAAGCCAAGAATCCTATGAGCTTCAGTTTTATAGTGTATGTTTTGTTCTCCTTGAGAAGACCTCATAAATCAATTGGACACATTTTGCTATAAAAGAAATATTTTATGTGTGAAGTACTTTCTTCAAGATTTTCTCTTTTATCAGGGGTTTGTGAAAGTGCAAAATGACACGTGGGTATAATTGGATGGCCACAGTCCTTAACTGTGGGCATCGTATATCTCTGCTTATGCAAAATTTATTTGAGTGTCAGAACTTTATTTAAGTGGATAAGGTGGGGAAAAGCTTCCCTGAAGACACTGTATATGAAAAAAAGAAGATTCTGTGCTTCAGAAAACTTCTGGCAAAACTCTGCAGCCCTGTGCTGATAGGGTTCTACCCACAGTGTCCTGAAGTATGTCCTTGACGGAAACCAAATCTCGCCATTTTATTAAATCAGTAATATCCCCAGAAAATCCTTGAGAAGAAGCCCAGTTCATTTTCAGCATCCCAAATAGTAAAAATTAGTAAAAAAGATTTAACTCATTTAAAAACATCAAAAAAAACCCCAAATTTCCATTGTTACATTCTCCGTGAAAACATTGGGCACAGTGTGTCAACACTTCTTTTATTTTTCCTCTCAGTGACGCATATGTCTTCTGTGTTGACTGTTCTGACTGAATATATTTTTAACTTTAAAAGACTTGTCTCTTCACTGAAAAACAGTTTGACTTTTTGTCAAAACGGTCAAAACAATCTCAGTGTTGGAAGTCACGTTATTTGAAGATATGGGCCTGTCTTTTAAAAGCCCGCCCCCAAGGAAAGTGTTGACATACATGTTCCAGTTGTCTGGGACTATGTGACTAACCCCCACACTCAGAGGTGTACCACACCAGTGCCTTACCATCTCCTCGGTTCTGTGGACACATGGACGGGCTCGGCTGGACGGTTGGTCTTGGGGTTTCCCACGCACCCATGGTCAGGTAGGAGTTGGGGTTGGAGTCATCCCACACCATGAGGAGTCTGGATATCCAAGATGGCGCACCCACATGGCTGGCAGTGGATGCTGGCCATCAGCTGGGAGGTTGGCTGGGACTGCAGGCGGGACACGGTTCAGGCTTCTCATAGATTGGAGACTAGTTTCTGAGGCATGTGTCCCAAAAGAGAGCAATCCAAGGAGCCAGGTGGAAGCCAGAGTGTTGGTGACCCACCAGTGGGAGTCCCAGAACATCTGTCCCACTGCAGTTGATTGGTCAACATGATCACTAGCCAGTCCACATTCAAGGGGAGGGGATTGGCATCTCCTTAGTGGGAAGAGGGGCCTATAAGTACAGAGAAGGAAAGAATCCCTGAGGCCATGATTGGAGTCTACCCACTGCAGCCTCAGAGCGGTTCTTCCTGGTCTGGCTTTCTGTGTCCACCCCACTCTGTGGTTGTGTGCAGACCATGCATGCAGTGCATTCCCAGTGAAGCCTGCCTCTCTGCTCATTGCTCGGCCCATCTCTGTTGAACACCCACGGCTTTTAAGATCACTCTTCGCTGATCATCCAGTGTTGCAAATGGCCCATAATAAGCCCCAAATGCAATGTAAAATGACAGCAATGTGGAAGTGCAAATAATGCAAAAATGCAATATTTCATGAAGATGATGAACGTCTAGCTGGAATCCCACTTATGGTTTTTGACCAGCGAGGAGATGGGGCTCAGGCAGATAACCATCGGAGAGGCAAATATCACTTTTTCGCCACTGATAATGTATGTTCATCTAAGAGAATTATTAAAACATTAAATAATTAAGAGAACAACTTCTGGGAATTAACAGAATTCTAGACTATTTTTTGTGAAAGGCACTCGCTACAGAAGGGCTCTGAAAGTTGTCTGTGAAAGGAACATCCTACAAGATCGGCCGCGTATTGGGTCAGCAGGATGCACTGCGGGGACAAGCTGCCCCAACCAGCCTTTCGCTCTGAAACTGGGCATGCAGTTGCAATTAGAATTGTTATTTTATTAAATACTAAATACAATAAATGTATTTTCAATCAATTTTAGTTTTGTTTTTCGATATAAAGTGTTGATCAAATATTTGACTCGCATTATTCACTGTACAATTTTAACTCCGGTTTTCAGTGGATCTATTTTGTGTCTCTCCGAGAGTTCGGACTGTCTCATGTGGCAAGAATCTGCTGAGGTTTAAATCCAGGAGTCTGGGGTTGGGATTCCAGCTCTGGGGCGCATGCATTGCTGTCGGCACCCTCCGGCAGGTGCCCGAGTGTCCCTGCTCGCCATGGTGCGTTGCTGACATGGGGTGAGGAGGGGGAGGGGTCTGGTATCTGTGTCAGCAGCCTGAGCGCCGCTGCTAACAAGGGTGGAGTTATCGGGAAGGGCCCGGGTGAGCAGATCCACAGACAGGTTGCCCGCGAGCCGGTGTCGGAACAACCAGCGTGGAGACCCGGCTCTGAGATAGGAGCTTCCGTTGAGTTCCAATAGAACTTCAAAGACATCCTCTTCCTCTAGCTTCATCCTTACAGTGACAGAGATACAGTTCTTCACACATTTCTGAATCAGAAGTGACTTCTTTGAGTTTGCAAGCCCATGCTTTGTGCAAGCTTCCGCGGGGCTCTCACACGCTCTCAGACTTGTGAGGCCGAGTCAAAGCTTCAGCCGGCCATTGTCCTGCCCACCGTGGGAGCCAAAGGGCCCGTTCTCTGGGACAAGTGAGAAGAGATAGGACTAAGTTTTAGAAAGGGGGATTTTAGGGGCGCCTGGGTGGCTCATTCGTTAAGCGTCTGCCTTCAGCTCGGGTCACGATCCCAGGGTCCTGGGATCGAGCCCCACGTCAGGCTCCCTGCTCTGCAGGGAGCCTGCTTCTCCCTCTCCCACTCCCCCTGCTTGTGTTCCCTCTCTCGCTATCTCTGTCAAATAAATAAAATCTTTAAAAAAAAAAAAAAGAAAGGGGGATTTTAGAAGGAAAGGAAGACCAAGGGACCCCCACACCAGCTTCTTGACTCTAGGGTGGGCGTGAGGACGGGATGGGCCAGGCCACGCAGCCAGCTGGGCCGAAGGCGGCAAGGCCCCAGGGCTGTGACTCCAGTCCATGGTGCCAGCCGTCCCCACTCGAGCTGAGAGAAAAGCTGTCCTCTTAACCCCTGCCGTTCACCACTATTTGGCCAACGAGAAAGAAGTCAGGGGGAACTGTTCGCTTCGCAGGGTGTGTTCATTCAAGTGCCCTGGTGTCCTTGACTGACAAAGCTCAAGCCGTGTGAGGCAGAAATTACTGCAAGATTTCAAAAACCATGTTTGTGTATCTGCGTGTCCTTCTGGCTGACGATAGCGAGCGTGAATCTGACCCACGGCAAAGACCACCGAGAAGCAAGGGCAGCCCCGGCTTCCAGACCCCACGGTGCTCTTACCTTCACTGCTGACAGCAGGATGGGCATCATCAGGCTCTGCTCAGCTGAGCAAGTACGGGAGGGTTGATTCCAGGTGTGCGTCAAGGAGTGTCAACGCACTCTCATGTAGGGGAAGCTGGTGTGCGCAGCTGCTGAGCTCCCTGCCCCCCACCGAGGCGGCGCCGGGCCTCCCCGACATGGGGACCCTTGGGCACGTCACCTTCAGAACATACTTCTAAACAAACGTCATCATTGTCGGATTGATGAGACGTCTCCATCCTTACGCTGATCATCCTGCTGTGAAAATGTCAATGGCAAAAATACTAATAATAACAGATTTTGAGAACTCCAATAAAATTACTGCAGAAGTACCCCCCATTTTAAGTAAAAGCGGCATTTCTAACTGGCCCACTGGGGTGTGTCGGGGCTTCCCATTGGGGTTCTATGTTACACTCTGTTCCAGGTGCCCACAGTCAAGAGCAGGTGCTTGCATTCTGGGCAATGAGATACAAAATGCAAGACATCGACCTGCAGTAGCTGGAGCCCTAGCTACGTGGCGACTTCCAGACAGAAGTCAGGGCGCCGGGAAGGCTCCAGGAATCTGCAGATGGAGCTCCTTAGATCAAATAAGGAAGAAAGACTATTTTTAATGCTCTTTTTGCCAATTGAGGGAAAAAAATGTACATTTGTGAGTGTACATTTCTTCGGCTTGAGCCCTGCTCCCCAGAAACAGTGCAAGGTTTCTAAGCCTCCGCCCTGTTGACTTCAGGGCCGGAGCGTTCTCTGTGGTGGGGGAGTCCTGAGTGCTGGGATGTCCAACAGCAGCCCTGACCACACCCACTAGACCCACGGGCACCGTCCTTCCCCCACTGCTCCCCAACTAGGACAATCAAAAGTGTCTCCAGACATTGCCAAATGTCTCCTGAAGACCCAGTGGCCCCTGATTGGGAACCATTGCCTTAGTAATACGCTTTTTAAAAAAAAACGCGCTTTATGCTGTGAGCCACGTCCAAAAGCACCTGTGTGCCAAGCACCTCGATTTACCTGGAAGGCTCTGCGCATCTAAATACCGGTGCCCGGGGCTCTTCCTTGCCACAGGAGCTGGTAATGCTGTTTAATTGGTACAGTAAATATTCCAGAGTCTTCCCTGTTCTGCCAGAGTCATTTGGAAATCAGCTTTGGAACGCGGCTGCTATTTTAGGGATCGTCACACATCATCTGCTGTTTGGTGTCAAACCCAGAGTCGCTGTTATTTAACACTGATTAATAAATGGCAGGTTGTCAGTACCGGATGTGGAAGAGACTTCAAGGCGCCATTGTTCTTTTAAATTAAAACATTTAAACATTTAAATCCAGGGCTGGTTCTGGTGGCTCATTTTAATTATTCCTTTTGTCTTAGCATACCTTGCTTCTGATCTCACAGCTGTCACACCCTCAGTACCTGCAGTCGGAGCACATGACCGCCTTTCCCCATTAACTGCCATTATTTTTATAGGGGAAGCCGGAAGCCACTGGAGCAGACATTAATTCCTAGAGAAGACTGCTGGCTGGGTTATTAAAATGAACGTATCTGAAAGCTACAACTCATTTCATTTATGTTATGGGCAGGCGGCAGGACTGGGCGGTGTGCATGTGTGTGCGTGTGCACACGCGTGTGTGTGCGTGTGTGGAAGGCATCAGGACTGGAAATGCTTCTCCCTTCGCTCGTACCGCCATCCCTTCTCTGCTCCTGATGGCAACAACCACAGCCTAACTCCAGCCCATTGCTAGCAAGCGGGGAGGTTTGCAAAGACCATCAGGGAAGCCCCGCATGGATGGACAGTTGGACAGCCAGTTGGGAAGCCAGGGGGCCTGTCTGGAGCCTCACGTTGTGCCCCCAACCCTCCCACGCAGGGACCAGCATCCGTGTGCAAGACTCCGTCTCTGGAGGAAGGGTCCGGTTGGCCAAGCCCAAGTTGAGCCCTGCCTGACTGCCCCCCGGGTCAGGCCCTTCAACGTGGACCACAGGAGTACCCGCACCAAGACTGAACGTAATGAGGGATCCCTAAAAGGCAGACTGAGTGCTATCCACAGAAAAGACGGAATTCGGGAGACCAGAACACGCCCACCCTCCCCTCCCTCTTCCTCCTCCTCCTGCAAGTCAGTGGGCTCAGGGACCACGGCGATGCTACTTTTCGCACTCGAGATGTGGTTTTCTCACCAACTTTACATCCACCTGGTTCGTGTTATATTTAGCTGTGCTCTCAGTTATAAAGGGTGGGGAGACGTTGCAGAAATCAGACTCCCGCAAAATGCAGGACGCTTTCTTCCCTTGCAGTATTTATGTTCCCTCTGTCCTGTGTTAAAGCCACACATTCCCAGTTTGGCGTGGGGGTGGGGTGACTAGCCCTGCCCCTGGTCCCCCTCAGAGGGCATCCCTGCAAATGCTGACATCTTTCTCCTCCAGAAGAACCCTGACCCCGTGCGTCTGGTTCCCACTGGTTGCCGGTGGCTATTCATGATGCCACAGACAGGCAGTAAGACAGAAACCAGAGGGAACCTCGGGCGGCTAATTTAAACGCACTGGGTCCTGGGTCCACTCTCAGACAGACTGTTAACTCCTTAAATATATGCAAGTATACTTGTCAGTTATTCCCAGTTGCTTCTCAAATCCTTTTAAATAAAAGGTAACAGAAATAATAAAACCAGTGAAATCCATGTGTCTAAATAAAATACAAACGAGGCAATGAAACAGATACAGATAATACAGTTTTGACATTGCTGTCTGGATTCTAAAAAAGAAAGACCAGTAATAAAATGAAGTCTGACAAATTCTCAGACTTCTGCAGTGATGCAGTTCGTTTTCCCCACATAAAGATGATTACCACATAAAGTCTTTCAGATCAGGAAAGTAATTTTCACAGGCAAAGCAATTAATCAGACACCGACTTTTCAGAACACGGGAGGTTGCAACAGTAAGCACACCCCAAAAGACCAGAAGGAGTGGGTGATCCTTGGGAAGGGCGAGTTTACTGAGATTATCTTGAAACCCAGCCTCCTGCCACCTAACCGGAAGGAGAGAGATTGCCGCACACCAGGCACCAGGGGCCAGAGATGGTCATTTCAAATCCACTTCTTAGACCAAGGGGCCAACTGCGAGTTTTCTATGGAACTTGTTTCCATAAATTTATGTTGGAGTCAATTATATATTTAAAAGGAAGTAGGAGCCCAAACTTTAATGTTGTGCACGTGTGTGTTTGAGTCGTCATTTGGCCTGTGAAAGTTACCTTCCAATACAAAAAGATGCCACACTCCAATCACAGCCCTATCTTCAGTGAAAATAGTTCTACACCAAATCGGCAGTCACGCTTCTAAGCACTTCCCTGCCGTGCCTCGCACGCACACGCTTCCCAGCCATCAGACATTCGTGGCGACATAAATATTCCATCAGGGGGATGATGAGAGTTTCACCAGGACGCCACATGTTGAAAAGTCAGTTCCTGTCTCTCTGTCATTCCCGAAAATGGCACTGGAGTGAGCACTCGTGTGTGTGTGTGTGTGTGTGTGTGTGTGCGTGTTCCTCCTGCATTTCTGATCCTTGCCTTCAGGGTGAGTCAGAATTGAAGATTTAGAACGTTTTTAAGGCTTTTTGATGCGCTGCTAAGCTGCCCTCCAGGAGCCACCCCCACCCCCGCCCGGGTCGTCTATTCACTCAGGGTAGGAACGCAAGCGCAAGGCTGCCACTCCGTAACCCAGCGTGGGCGAGGGGTGGGCTGGTAACGTCTACACACGAGCGCTAGTGAGTACGATTTGTTTGGGGAAAGTCTGTAGCTCGTTGTTTGCATCTGTATGTGTCGTCGTCAGCGATGCTGAGCTTTTATTGCTCCTCATCTGTTGACCATTTGCTTTTTCTTTGTAAATGAGTTATCTTTGGGGGTTTACTTGCTTGTTTGCTTCCTTTTTTCCCGCTGAAATACTTACCGTCCCCTGTTCGATTTGTAAAAATGCCTTGAATGTCATTTATGAACCTCCGTGGCTGCCACACTCCATGCAAATACGTCCCCCCATTTTTCTTCGGCCTTCGGTGTTATATCCGCGGTCTTTTCCAACTTGAGGAATTTGCTATCTGTTTTGTTACAATGTCTGTCTTTCCCCGGGCACATTTGGTTATTTTCCCCCTGTGATCCGCTGCCGTTCTCTCTGACCCACACTGTGCCCGCTCTCCTTACTCTCCCTTGTTTCCCGGATTCGCCTCGTCCTCCCTGCTTCTTCCTCCCTCGTTTGGCAGACTTGGGCAGAGGGACCTCACAGGCGACCCCAGGTTCCTGCTCGGGTCTGCTGTGACGCCCCCTCCCGACTGGGGCCCTCACTCCCCTCCCTAAGCAGTTTAGGAACAGACCAGAAGGATCTTATAAGTGGGCTGGCCACGGGCATGCTGGCTGGGCCACCAGGAGCCAACGCCCGGGCAAGTTTGCACCTGATCCTTCTGTGTCCCCTGCATTGCGGGTGCTGAGCAACTTATCTTACCCTCTGTTAACTATAAAAAAGATGCTTTTATAGTTTCCATTAGAGATTTTTATTAAGCAAACCTGCACTCTGCCCCAGCCCGGAAAGGTATTATGTGAACATTTTATGAGCAGAATGTAGAAATTAATGGAGAAAAAAATATTAGAAATGGGGATTGTTTAGCGTTGTTTGCTGCCCGCACCTGACGGAGTATGGTTAATCGTACATCACATTGCAGGTCCCTCTAATCTCCTCCATAATGTGTTTTTTATTTCCATTTGTGTTGGGGGTTTTGTAAAATAAACACGTATTGTGTTCTCTGGAGAGATAATGGGTGCCTTTAAACGGACAAAGACAGCCCTGATTCCACGGGCGCTGGGCTGTGATAGGCGCAGGAGGGGATCGTGTCCTGCGTTATCACGTTCTGTTGTAGGAAATGACTTAAATAGACCCAGCCTCAGAAACCGCAATTGTGTCGAACCGCGTTGCGGTGAACTTCACCATGCGTGGACACGCGGTTCTGTATGATGAATCTACAAATAGGCACCCCGCACATGCGAGGGTTTCTTTTTGATACTCTGAAAAGGCTATTCTGTCTTTTTTCCTTAGGCCAGTCTTCGAGTTTAGTGATGGAGAAATAGCAGTAATAATAACACACACAAAAAACAAAATCAAAAGGCCCTGAAATATTTAAATTTCCTTCAGGAGGCAGCGCAGTGACCTGATTATGTGCAGCGGGTCATGTCACATGAAGGAGCCACTGGTCACAGCAAGGGTCGGTGTGGATGGCCAGGGTGGGGGATGTTCAAGCCATTCTTCCCATATTCCCCACCCCTCAGTTTTCTCCCATGCTCTGCAGAGGATTGGTCTTCACAAGACATGGGGGACATTGTTTCATTGACTCTATGGCCCATCCTGCTGAAACGATCATTTTGCACTGTCCCCTAATAGAGGCAAAAGAAAGGATTTCAGCAACTTTTATTGCTTTCTAAAAATTATTGTAATGGTGTTTGTTGATGGTGGAAGATTTTCATGGAAATGGATAAAAATTAAGAACATAAAATTACCACTGTTAGTGTTTTGATTTATAAATATCCTTTCTAGCCTTCTTTGTTAAGCCTATAAAAGTGAAATTAGGCCAAATAATTCCAGTTTGCCCCCACCTTACCCATCTGCTGTGGCTACTTTCCATGTAATATGTAGCTTTCTGCCCTTTTTCTAGAGTTTCTCTGATTCCGTAGTGCTCTGTAATCGTTTATACAGCGATTTTCATAGCAATTCAGAGTGCGCTTTGTTTCAGTTTTCCCATCATTAAAGGGAAAACATTCCGGCAGGAGGTGCATAGGCTGTGGGGGCAGTTTGCAGTGGGGCTGGTCTCTGCACCTACGGCTGACCCAGACCCTTACTCAGAATGGAAAGTGAGGGTGTGTTAATTTCAAGTGGTGACAGTGATCGACTGACAATCAAAGCTGTCTTGGGGGATTCTTGGAAGTCTTCCTGGATGATCCTCTGGGGGCCCCGTCTGTGGGTTTGGGCTGTCTCTGGATAAGCCCCCTTCCTGGGGACATCTCCCAGGACGGGGGCCTTGGTGGGGCCCACACTGCAGGCTCCTGGACCAGCTGGGGATGCAGACTGATGACTCCCAGGGGGCTAAGGACCCAGAGGCAGGAGACTCACACACATGCAGGGGCCCACAGACTCCAGACACCCCGAGAAGGGACCAAGGGCCGGGTGTTCTCCCAAACTGCCCTTGATGCTCATTTATGATGGTTTTCCCTGGAGTGGGGGCAGGATGCAGTGTGGGCTGCTTGGGCTCCTAACCTCTGGGAAACTCGATTCATATCCACAAGCCTTAGGCTGATTCTTCACTGGACGGAGGATGTGCCGGCGCGGGGTGTGTGGGGGGGGGGTGCGGTTTCAGACACAAGGTCTGCTTTTATACTGAAATATGGCTTCAAACATGAAAATGTGGCTGGGAGCACGAGTACGGCTGTTACTGTTAATAGCTCAGCGCCTTTATCATGGTCCCAAACCATGGTGGTGTCTAAGGGTGCTTCGCGGGAGGTTATCGGGCACCGTTGTCCTGAGCAGGGGCCTCTGGCTGCATGAACGCCTCCCTCCCTCCCTCTGTGGGACTGCGGGCGTAAATGGTTCCTCCCCTGGCCCCAGGGTGGGGGCCACAGTGGGGTTCTCCCTGGCATCACCCCAGTGTCCTCACTGCCCCCCAGCCACTGGGAAGGAATCCTGGTGCTGTGGGCGCAGCCCCTGGGAAGTGCCCAACAGCCCTGCATCTGTATTAAATCCCACACAACTGACTTAGGAGCGATGCCACATATCAGGGTCACAAGCCCCCGCAGAGAGGGGACAGCAGTGGTGACATGAGACTTGGCCCGTCCTCCCTCCCTCCCTCTCTCCTTCCCACCCTACCCATCTTTTCCTGCGTCCTCGGCCACTCCACGTGGAGGGACCATGTGCTCCATGCTGGGCGTGGCCCCTACCTTTGGAGGCTGCAGATTCAGGGCCAGAGCCATTGAGAGGGCGCCTCTGAGCCACATCAGAGCATCTCAACCGTCTGTACCCCGGGACATGACTAAGATCCCAGTGGGACCACTTAGTTGGAGCCAAACCATACAATCCTTACAAGCCCCGGTTTCCTGATCTGCACAAAAGGTGTAATCATAGTTCTTGGGACCCGGCAGAGCGAGCAGCTTCAGTGAGCACGGTGCTTCTCTCTCCTGCCCTCCCAGGGGGCTTCTGCTTGCTGGGAGGGAGGAGCCGGGGCTGGAAGGTGAGCCCAGATGGCCCCTTCCTTCCTGCCCACCCTGCTGCCCCTTGGCAGGGATGGTCATCAGGGCTCTAGGCCCCGGAACCCAGTTCCGGGGAGCTTGATGGGACGCCCGGCTCCTGGGACTCTGTGTTGAGACAGCGTCAGCTGCGGACAGCGAGGCGGGGATGGGGCCCAGGTGGGAGTGTTAGCCAGCTCCTGGCCGCAAGACTGTTGTCATTGCTGCTCTTTGTTGTTGCTTATAAAGCAGCACCGAAACAATGTTGCTTCTCCACTTACAGACAGAGTCACAGAGTTCACTCAGGTCCCCATCCCCGCGAGGCATGAGGCTGGGACTTGCCCCCGCCCCCATCCCCATCCCCGTGCAAGAGGCCATGTCAGGAGGCTCTCTAGGTTGGCTCAGGGCCCAGGTGGCTCTGGATGTGGTGGCACCTGGCCTGGACCTGGGGGACAGTTATGCATCATGTACCTAGACCCATCCACCTGGCCAGGGAGGTGACAGGTGGAGGCGAAGGGCGTGAGGCTGGCGAGGTAGGGGAGGAACCAGGAGCTGCCGGTGGGTTGGCTTTGCGCGGCTCCTGCATCGTCTGTAGAGACAAAGTGGGCCGCCTACCTTTAACTATTGGGAGACTTCACGTTAAAATATGGGTACCCTCCACTCTTCAGAAGTTGGGGGGGTCTGGGCTCTGGCATAGCAGGAAAGTGAGTGCCCCTAGGAGGCTTGACAGTGGCACTGTGGCCACTGGGTTCTCCCCAATCCCCGATGCCCCCCGACCTGAGGCCGGCAGCAGTGGGATTCTGAGACATGCACCCTCGTGGCTCCTCACCCTTCCATCTGTGTCCGCCAGGCTTGCACTCCAGACCTAAGGGGCAGAGGCCGGCGGGATGTGGGCAGGGGGTCAGGACAGGGTGACTCAGAGGACATGGCAGGGGGCGGGCTCTTAGAGGATGGAGGGCCCCTGCACCCCTTGGCCCCCAGGCCAGCCATGAGATGAGGCAGCCCTCTACATGAGGTTGCTCTGGTCCATCAATAAATCTAGCAAGAGCCTGGAATGAGTGCTTTCCACGTACACCCCAATCCCTGTGCTGGGCCTAGGGGGCCGTGGTGTACCCACTCACAGTTTTCAGGCCGATAACCAGAGGGTCAGAGAGACAGACGGGACCCTTGCCCAAGACCCCGCAGCAAAGCAAGAACACTACACAAGCAAGATCTGGCCCAGGGCCGCCCTTCCCCTCGAGAGTGTGGTCTTCCTGTCTGCGCTCGGCCATGACCGTGAGCGCCCCCCACCCAGGCCCAGCCGCCCCAAGCCACCAGCGCTGGTCTGATCAAAAAGAAAGACGTGCATGCTTGTTGGTGTGGCTTCTGGGCCTCGTGCGTCTGCAGGTAGGCTCACTCGTAGTAAATGATCCCACTCCGCAGTCTGTTTCCTGAGACCAATTCAGCCCAGAGTCACAGGGAAGTCCGACTTCTCCCCCAGCTTCGCCCTCCTTGTGGACATTTAGATGATTTAGGCAGAAACCATTTGAAAATTAATTATCCAGATAATTGCCTACCACTTAGGTTCACTTTAGAAATGTCAGCTTGACGGCCAGCCCCACTCCTCTCACAGCCCCGGGAAGACCACTTTGGCCCCGGCTCAGAACCAGCCGCCTGAGCCTCTGCTTCCCCGTGTTTGTTGATCTCAAGTTCTGTGGCTGTCTTGTGCCCGGCTGTCATCAGATCGTTGTGTTTCGTCCCCCCTGGGTTGAACCTGCAAACGGGCGGCGGTTTACAGGTGGAGCTCCAGGCAACTTCGGAGTTACTCTCCTGGGTCAGAAAATGATTCGAGATAATGCCTGATTGCACCGGCCGGTAATGGATCTTCGTCCTCCACTTAAAGATTTCCTCGCCCCGCCTGATGGGGAAGCAGAGCCAACCTGCAGTAGCTCTATCCGTGCCATTTGATTTCTGCAAAGATCACTAATCCCAGTGGGAATTTATGTAAAAGCATTCAGACCCCGCAGAACAGTCAGAGGCTCCATATTTATCAAGTGCCGCTCTCCTCCTGTGAATAATGCTTTCTGGGGCAGGCTCCGTCAATTGCCTTCATTAATGAATTTCAAAGGTAGAGACGGTTGTTGAAGCGTGTTATCTGGTGGGCTTGCTGTTGGAGTTTCGTGATTTATTCAGTTTTTAAATTTCCGTGATTGTTGAGGAGATTTCCAACATTTTGTAAGAAGCAAGGCAGGGGAAGCAAGAGATATTTGATTTTTTTCAGTTAATCCTCTGGATGCATTGTTTGGTACAAGCAAAGGCCCCGTGGTGTGCAAGTCCTGGGGGGGGGAACCCCCCAGGCAGGCGGTCCCCAGCAGCCGAGGCAGGTGTGGGGTGGGGGTACCAGTGACGGTGACTCTGTCCCTGGGCTTTCTTCCCACCTACCCGCCCACGCCCCAACCCAGGCTCTTCCCGGCGCACCTGCTCAGTACACACGTTGGACAGTGTCGCTGGCATTTCATTTCATCTTGCCCCTTCTTAAAAGTCAGACTGAGGGCGTGTCTCCTCCCAAGCTGGCTGTGTAGTAAAAGGTTTTAATAAGAAGCAAATGAAGAAACAAAAGCCGAACTTCCGGGAACTAATAGCAGTTTAGAATAAGCCGTAAGAACTTTGAAAGGAAGGGTAAAGAAAGCCAGTAAGAGAGTATATTGAGGACATTAAACTAAGTCATTTTAATGTCATCGTTTGCTATCTGGGAACACGAGCAATTTAGAGTTCTCCAGGCTGTCCCAAGGAAGCGTTGGTCTTCCTGTGGTGGGACGGTGGTACTGATGAGCTAAGGCTGCTGATATCATCTGGTGATATCCAGGTGCTCTAGGAAGGAGCTCTAGTTTCATTCTGGAAATGCAGGTGGGGAGGGGAGAGCGCCCAGCCGCGGGGTCACCCGTGGTCTCTGGGTCCACACACGTCCCCTCCTGGCTCACCGCGAGGCCCCGGGCTGGACCTCTCCTCGCCCGGGTCAGTGTGCCGTCCCTACTTCCAGGAGGACGCCAGTAGCGCCGACCGCCCAGGTCAGCAGGAGCGTGTGGAACGTGCTCCACGTCCGTGGGCCAGATCTCGGGAGCTGCTCAGCGCCACAGAGAAGAGGGGGTGCAGGTGGCAGATTCGTTTTTATTTTATTTAAAACCCAAACCTTTTGCATGTCTTCCCTAATGGAATTACAGGGTACCGTCTGGAACACCTAAGGAGCATCAGTGCCCTGCATGCGGTCCCACGACCTTAGCAGAAACCCCTGGCGGCCGAGCAGGGGCTGTGTGGCCTCACACCTACCATGTGGGGCTCATGAAGCCAAGGGCGTGCGTCCCTGCCCCACACAGGCCAGTGGGCTTTGGAGGAAAGCACCTGTCTTCAGGCCCACACACCCCCTCTGCAGGCCTGGCCCATAGCGAGCATGTGCTCAGGGCCTTGGCTCCCCAGAGACCCCGCCCTCCCTGGGGTCAGATGCCCATTCACAGTCTGCACCAAATGTGAAATCAGCAGCGACCTCCTTCCAGGGACACTAGGATTTAAGCTCCCCCTTTATCCAGACTTGGGACTTCACCAGCAGGTGAGGGGCCCCGCATCACCACGGTCACCACAGACGGTCCTCAGGCGAGAGGTTGTGTCTCTGCCATGGGGCCACCTGGCCCTGGCACCCCAAGGGGGCGGAAGCAGAAGGTGGAGGACGTCTCCGAGGCCCAGGCAGCAGCTCTTTCAAGCCTGGTCATACTGAGGGACATGTATTTACATCACTGGAGATGGCGGGTCAGGGATGTGCTCGGCATATGCATCGCAGGCCTTCCTGTCACTCCCCCAAGGAAACTCTGTAGACAGCAGGGAGGCCTTTTCCAGAGAGCGGCTGGGCCTGTATGCAGCCCCTGACCTGCCCCGAGTGTCCCCACAGCTCGCTGCCAGGCCCTCTGCCCCAGCTGGGTGGCCTGCGTGATGGCCCTTCTTGCCATCTTTGTCTGCAGATGCCAAATCGTCAGGCCCCAGGGTTGCATGGCCTTCTCTAATGTTCTGTAATGCACTGCCTGTGGCCATGGAAAGTGCTCATCCCTTGCTCAAATGTGTGTATAAAATCATCCGCTGAATGAAAACTTTGTGCCGGCTGCTGGGGAGGCAGAGGAGGCAGACTGCCTGTTCTCCCAGGAGCTCACGGTCTTGGTGGGAAATGTTACCTTCTGGTGTGATGAGTGCATGAAGGAACCGAGCGTGGGGGCCGTGGGGGCCGTGGGGCAGCGGAGGAGGGCCCACCGATCCCCCTGGGGTGGGGTCTCTGTTCACAATTACATGGTTATCAGATTATTTATCTTGTGTGATGCTTTCTCCACATCTAGATGGGTCGCCCCATGGGGAAGAGGGCACACTCGTGGGACGTCCTCAAAAGGCTTTTGTCAAATACAGAGAGAGAATGAGAGAAGCAGCTGACGGAGATCTCACTGCACCTCTGATATGGGTTGGAGTGGTGGGGTTCGGAGCCGATGGCCAGGAAAGAATTCTTGAGCTGTTTTTGGTGCAAAAAGGTGTTTTTATTAAAGCACAGGGACAGGACCCATGGGCATAAAGAGCTGCCCTGGGGTTGCAGGAGTAACTGATTAGATCCTCTGGTGTTGGGGGAAGAAATGACAAAGGGAAGTTTCCAAAAGGTCTTTCAGATTCTAAAGAAGACACAGGATCCTGGAGGCCTGGCTATTGTGAAGCTAAAGTTGTTTTTCCTCTAGGAAAGCATTAACACGAAGACAATTGGGAGTTTCTGGAGGAACATCAGACTCTGTCTATCTCAAGTATTTGTCCATGGGCTATGGGTTATAAGGAAATTTTATTTTATCTGTTCTGCACATCACCTCCAGCCAATGAGATCATGCCCCTCTTTACAGGAAATGCTCGTAACGACCCCGTTGCCATCCTGAAATGAAACCTATAGATGGTATAACTACCTAGACAGACGCTTATTTCACTCTTTTTCCTGCAGTTGTCACAGATTCCCAGAAAGTTGCAGAGAGCAATGTGCAGAGAGGTTCTGTCCGCTCCCGTCTACTTCCTCCAGCGGTGACATGGGGGGGGGGGGCCACAGCCAGCAATATGGCATTGGTCCGGCGCACAAACTCATTCCCCTGTCAGCACTTGGCCCTGCACCTGTGTGCACCTGCATGTGGTTCCATGCGGTTTCTTAAGTGGCTGATCATTTATTTACCACAAGTTGTAGCAACCAATCTGTTCTTCACTTAATTCCTAATAGGTCCACATCAGCCTGCAGGGAGGTGCTGCTGTGATCAGAAATACGTTCATACAGCCACTCAACAAGTGGTCACTGAGCACTACCCTTTCTTCCGGTCTCGGTGCTGGCTGCTGGGGACATAAAAGTGACCAAGGTGGAGACGGTTCCTGTTCTCCTGGAGTTTATGGCCCAAAGAGGGAGTAGGCGAGGGAAACAGGCAGTTACAACCGAAGGGCGGATGCCATGTGTGCGTGCGCACAGGAAGGGTGCAGGTCGGACATGGGTGGGTGCTAGTGGAGACTCCTTGGGGCAGAGCAGGGGCTCGCTGGGCACAGGTGGAGGGAGGGGTGTTGAGGCCACCCAGAGGTCTATGGCACAGTCAAGAACCTGAACAAGGCTGGTTGGGTGACCCCCAGTGTGAGGGGGGCAGGGACTCAGGAGACGTCGGGAAGCCTATGAGCAAGGCAGGAAGCTTGGACTTCACTGGGATTGTAGCTGGGATCCAGTTACATACTGAACAGCTATAGAGATATAACTCACATACCAGACAATTCATTCTTTTAATGCAAGTTCAGTGGTGTTTAGTTTACTGAGACTCACACAACCGTCACCACCACCCAAAAAAGTTCTTTGTAATTTTATCTCACATAGATTCATTTTACCACCACAATTAAAGTCCCAGATTGTTTCATCTTGAGAAGCGTATTCTTAAAAAAATCATTATATGGTGTCACTGTAACATCAAGGAAGGCAAGAAGGACAGCACACACAAAGCATAGGATTCCACACCCAGGCAGGACTCTGCTGGAAGACCTGGCCAGGGGCCTGTGGCTTGTCGGTGGGGCCTCTGGGAGGGTGGCAGCTGCAGCATTGGACACGGGCTAGATCGATGACCTGAGTGCCACAGCCCGTGTTGCAGCTGGAGACGTAATTCTCCAAAATGGTGAAGAGCTCTTGGAAGGTGCTGAGCAATATGAAGGACAAGACTCCTTCTCTTTATGTGATCATTTCACTCCTGGAAAAATTCGTTGTGGATTAAGATCCTGCAATCAGGCCACATTTCTATATAAAACAAAATTAAGGTCTGGGCTCCAATAATTCTAAACGTACAGGATGAGCTGGTGGGCCATATCAGCTGTAGACACGTGGAACTTCCAAAGCTTTGTGGGATGACTTGGCATCCCTAGCCTTGCCCACAAGATGCTAATGGGACTCGGATATTGGGATCATAAAAATGTACCCCCCTTATTTTCAGAACTGCTCCTTGGACTGGTTCTACCCCCATGAGAGCCACTATGCTTGACTATGAGTTCCTCATGGACCCTATAGCTGGTCCTTATATTTCATCTGTAGTATGGGCCCTAGCAGGTATGAAGTAGCCAAATAAACATGGATGGATGGAGAGATGAATGGATGGGTGGATGGATGGATGGATGGAAAGATGGATGGATGGAGAGATGGAAGGAAGGAAGGAGGGAAGGAAGGAAGGAAGGAAGGAGGGAGGGAGGGAGGGTGGGAGGGAAGGAAGGAAGGAAGGAAGGAAGGAAGGAAGGAAGGAGAGATGGACAGTTGGATGGATGGATGAAGAGAGAGAGATGTTTGGGTGGATGTACAGAAGGAAGGGAGGAAGGGAGGGAGGGAGGGAGGGAGGAGAGATGAATAGATGGATGGAAGAATGGATGGATGCATTGATGGATGGATGGAGAGATGGGTAGGTGGGTGGCTCTTAAATATCACTGTGCTTAAAAAACCCTCAGGAGCCTGCTGTCCAGCATATGTACTAAGTTTGCCATCTCTGTCCTTCAACATGAATGGGCCTGTACTCCTAAGTAGAATACGTTGGTAACTTGGTGAATGAGAATCATATATGGCTGTTATAAGAACACTAAGTTATATAATAATCTGAGGTTTTACCATAGGTCAGTGGTTCTCAACAGCTGATTTTGATTTTTCATTTAGCAATACCTGGGAACATTTTTGGTTGTCACAACTTAAGAGAATATGCTGGCATTTAGTGGGTAGAGGCCAGGGATGCTGCCAAATATCCTACATGTGCAGGAAACATCCTACACGCACAGGACAGCCCCCATAACAAAGAAGTATTCAGCCAGATTGTCAGAATGCTGGGGTTGAGAAACTGCCACAGGTGATCAGCTATACTATTTTTAAACCACCGCAATGTGCATTAATTAAATTTTGGAATACTAAAGATGGCCTTGAACAAAATGGTTGCACAAAGAGCTCATGCACCTGTGGAAGACAGGAGACATGGGGGAGGCAGCTCCAGAGATGAGCTCTGCAAGGGCTTTTCTCACGGTGACTTCAAAGCAGAGAGTGTGCCCTGTATGTTGGATGTATCATTAGTGGGATTATATATACTTATGTGCAGACACAGTTGTTCTATAAATGCAGTGATGCTTCTGAGAGTAATAGGAAAACTTCTCCTGGGGGTGAGCAAGTTAACAGATGGAGAACTAGAAGCCTGGATTCACAATGGGGTAATAAATGGAAACTTGCTGCACAAAGAAAAATCGGTGTTTTAATTTGTCAGAAAATTACTGACTGGCAAGAGGTGCTTTGTACCAGAGTTCTCTCTTCAGACTGTGAATTTTCCTTAAAAGAGAGCAAACTTCTGTTTACTGTCTCTGTTGAACAGAGTCATTTGAAATCAATGAGGACCTACATGGGGTTCAAGGACCAGCCGCCGCGTTGCAGTAACCACATGGGCCGTTCTAGAAATAATTAGTTGTTACCAACATCTGCCACTGTGGCTGCTGCAGCTGGTTTCTCTATATACCTTGGAGGTTGGCAAAATCTCCAATTAGTTTCCTGTTCACTGGAGCTTCACATCTCCCTGTGCCATCTCTGGAGTGAAGGAGTGACTTGCTTTATCCTCCTTCAAGTAACTCTGTTAAAGGTAATCCCAGTGTAGAGAGAGCGAGAGACATTAGGATATAGAGCTATTCTGAAAAAGTTGACGAGCAAAGCAGCCAAAATTTGGTGATGGCATTGATGTAATGGTGTTGGTGACTGTTATCTGATGATGCAAGTGCAGTGATGGTGGTGATGGTGATGATGATGATGGTGATAGTGATGGTGATGGTGGTGATGATGATGATGGTGATAGTGATGGTGTGGTGATGATGATGGTGATGGTGATGGTAGAGATGATGGTGATGGTAGAGATGATGGAGATAGTGATGGTGATAGTGATGGAGATGGTGATGATGATAGTGATGGTGATGATGATGGTGTTGGTGATGGTGATGGTAGAGATGATGGAGATGGTGGTGATGATGATAGTAATGGAGATGATGATGGTGATGGTGATGGTAGAGATGATGGAGATGGTGATGATGATGGTGATGGTGATGGTGATGATGATGGTGATGATGGTAGAGATGGTGGTGACGATGATGATGATGGTGATGATGGTGGTAGTGATGGTAGAGATGATGGAGATGGTGATGATGATGGTGATGGTGATGGTGATGATGATGGTGATGATGGTAGAGATGGTGGTGACGATGATGATGATGGTGATGATGGTGGTAGTGATGGTAGAGATGATGGAGATGGTGATGACGATGATGATGATGGTGATGGTGGTGGTGATGGTGATGGTGATGACAGTGGCAGTGATGTGACAGTGGTAATAGTGATGGCTGAAGCCCTGGCAGGGTTAGCAGAACTGCCTGAGGCCCTGCTTGTCCCATCAGTGATCTGCACACACCTCTTGGCCTCAGCTCCTGCTGCTCCTCCCCTACACCTCCTGCCTCTGAGCTCTGGCCATTCCCGTAGTCTGTCCATCTTGGGGTCCAGCAAGCATGGCCCAGCACCTGAGACTTTCCATTTTCTGTTCTCTTCAGAAGTTTTTCACCCAGACCTCCCTCTGGCTGCCTCCTTTTTATCAATACAGGTGCAGCTCAAACCGTCCCCTGGAAAGGCCCCTCCCCAATGTCCCCTCTCCATCTCTGTGTGCTCCGGGGCTGGTGTTACCTGGCAGGCAGATTGGGCTTCTCTCTGGCCTGTTCAGCCATCACCTTCTCTAGAAGTTTGGTCCCATGAGGACAGGTGCTGGTACTGGGCACCACTGTACCCCGGTCCCCAGCCTGTGGGGGTCCGATAGGAAGTCCCTGTTGAGAATCCCTGATGCAGAGCTTTCTCTGCACTTGTGAGATGGGGTCAGGGTTTGGGGGGCTGTTAGGTCTCCAGCCAGGAGTGGGCACCATGAAGCAATACCCTTCTCCCCTGGAAGTCCCTGTCTTACTTCAGCAGTGATTCCTTTCTGGGCGCACATTGGAGCCCTGTGTTTTATGCTCCCGGTTGTCCTCCTGTCACTTTGCCAAAGAACCAAGAGTCCACAAAGCTCCCTTCTCGTTCCTGTCTTTGAGGCAGAAATAACATCCCTGACTTTTGCCTGTGTGTGCATTCAGAGACCATGTTGTGCCCTTGTCAGAAATCACCTCTTTGAATTTCACACCACCCAGGTGGGGAAAGGGACACAGAGGACCTCAGTGGCCTGCCGAAGATTTCAGCCTGGTGCCAGCCCACACCGACCCCAGGGCCCACAGGGACCTCTCCCTGGGGGGTCTCCAGGCCGGCAACCACCTGCACAGCCTGGAAGCCCAGGGCTAGTGGAGGCCAGGAAGTCACCCCTGGATCAAGCAGGTGGCTGGCGCCAAGGTCTGAGACCACGCTTTGCCAGCCAGTCGATATTCTCCATTAGTAGGAGGTCAATCAGTGTTTGCTAAATGAATGTGCACAGGTGAAAACTCCACAAGAGGTGTCAGGAGCGTGTCACCCACGCTGGCACATGATCAGCCCTGAGTAACCACGTGCCCCTGCTATGAGCGCTGTCATTGCCTGTTGGCACCTCAGCTCCATTGCCAAGGAAGGGAAGCCTGTGATCCAAGCAGCACCTGCCATCCTAGTTCTATAGCAGAGAACGGGTGCTCTTCTCCTGCAAGGAACAAGGTGTGCCCAGGTGATGGGAGGTGAGACCTGCTTCTCTCCCTTGCGTCCAGGAGCCGGCTGTTCCGTTCTTTTGATGCCTGGACTTAGAAGCCTGGCTGGGAGATTTGGGTCCCAGCTTTGCCCTGAAAGTCTACTGTAGGAAGGCCCAGAGCCATGGACTCACCTGCCATGGGGGGACCTGGTTTTACAGGGGTCTGCATATACAGACTGGGACTGCAGCAGCCTGGCCACCTCCGTCCAGGTGTGAATGCAGGTGTTCCCAGGAACAGATGGTGGGGCGCCCTGATAGGAGGTAAATGTGTTGAGTGGGTGTTTCTGGGGCCCTTGAGGGGTGCTGAACTTGGCTTCAAGGTGATAGCACACCTCCCAGGAAACTGTGAGTTCCTCAGAGGTATATTACCCGGCTCAGTAAATGGCTGTGGTCACTTTTTGACGGTTACTATGAATAATAGCATTGTTACTCCCTGCTGGCCTGCCTGGCAGCTAGGCCCTCAGCCTCAGCTCTGCCAACCCCACCCCCGGGGGACCCCTGCACCTGGGTAGCCCTGACAGCAGTGTCCTGCACCAATCTGTTTGCACCTTTTTCCAGAGACATTGCTGGTGCAAATTTGTGGAGGACCAGGCTCCTAACGCAGAACTGGGCCGTATTTCTAGACCCTGTCCTTTAAAAAGCAAATGTTGGGGGAGCCTGGGTGGTGCAGTCGATTAAGCGTCCGACTCTTGGTTTCAGCTCAGGTCATGATCTCAGAGTCGTAGGATGGAGCCTCGCATCGGGCTCCATGCTCAGCACGGAGTCCGCTTGAGTTTCTCTCTCCCTGTTCCTCTGCCCCCACTCCCCGCAGGAGCGTGCGCTTTCTCTCTAAAATAAATAAATAAATCTTTTTTAAAAAGTGAATGTTGTATCACCCCTCTTTCCCCCAGTTTTATGCCAGTTATTGTAAAGGGAATATTGGCAATCTCAGAAGCAAATTGGATTAAAAAAATGTAAAATCCCTAAGCTGGAGCTTCAGCCCCTTCCACTTTTCCTGCAATTAAAAATGGCATTAAGGGAGACCTGGGAGCAAGATGGCGGAGGAGTAGGAGACCTGGATTTCGTCTGGTCTCAGGAATTCAGCTGGATAGGGATCAAACCATTCTGAACACCTACAAACTCAACAGGAGATCGAAGAAAAGAAGAGCAACAACTCTCTCATCAGAAAAGCGACCACTTTCTGGAAGGTTTTTTCTAATTTGTTTAGAGTATATTTTCTGGGGACGTTGTTACTCTGCTAGCATTTTGTTCTCTCATTAATCTATTCTCCTCTGCACAAAATGACAAGACGGAAAAAATCACCTCAACAAAAAGAACAAGAGGTAGTACCGACTGCCAGGGACCTACTCAATACAGACATTAGTACGATGTCAGATCTAGAGTTCAGAATCATCACTTTAAAGATACTAGCTGGGCTTGAAAAAAATATGGAAGTTATTAGAGAAACCCTTTCTGGAGAAGTAAAAGAACTAAAATCCAACCAAGTAGAAATCAAAAAGGCTATTAATGAGGTGCAATCAAAAATGGGGGCGCTAACTGCTAGAATAAATGAGGCAGAAGAGAGAATCAGTAATATAGAAGATGAAATGATGGAAAATAAAGAAGCTGAGAAAGAGAGAGATAAACAACTACTGGATCACGAGGGCAGAATTCGAGAGATAAGCGATACCATAAGACGAAACAACATTAGAATAATTGGGATCCCAGAAGAAGAAGAAAGAGAGAGAGGGGCAGAAGGTATAATGGAGCAAATTATAGCAGAGAACTTCCCTAATTTGGGGAAGGAAACAGGCATCAAAATCCAGGAAGCACAGAGAACCCCTCTCAAAATCAATAAAAATAGGTGAACACCCAGACATCTAATAGTAAAACTTACGAGTCTCATAGACAAAGAGAAAATCCTGAAAGCAGCTCGGGAGAAGAGATATGTAACCTACAAGGGTAGAAACATTAGATTGGCAACAGACCTATCCACAGAGACCTGGCAGGCCAGAAAGGACTGGCAGGATATATTCAGAGCACTAAATGAGAAAAATATGCAGCCAAGAATACTCTATCCAGCTAGGCTGTCATTGAAAATTGAAGGAGAGATAAAAAGCTTCCAGGACAAACAAAAACTAAAGGAATTTGAAAACACAAAACCAGCCCTACAGGAAATCTTGAAAGGGGTCCTCTAAGCAAAGAGAGAGCCTAAAAGCAACATAGACCAGAAAGGAACACAGACAATATACGGTAACAGTCACCTTACAGGCAATACAATGGCACTAAATTCCTATCTTTCAATAGTTACCCTGAATGTAAATGGGCTCAATGCCCCAATCAAAAGACACAGGCTATCAGACTGGATTAAAAAACAAGACCCATCAATATGCTGTCTGCAAGAGACTCATTTTCGACCCAAAGACAGCCCCAGATTGAAAGTGAGGGGGTGGAAAACCATTTACCATGCTAATGGACACCAAAAGAAAGCTGGGGTGGCAATCCTTATATCAGACAAATTAGATTTTAAAACAAAGACTGTAATAAGAGATGAG
Source organism: Neomonachus schauinslandi (assembly GCF_002201575.2). NCBI lineage: Eukaryota > Metazoa > Chordata > Mammalia > Carnivora > Phocidae > Neomonachus > Neomonachus schauinslandi. Next base: position 136,188,203 of record NC_058412.1, read on the forward strand.
GAAGGACACTATATCCTAATTAAAGGATCTATCCAATAAGAAGATCTAACAATTGTAAATATCTATGCCCCTAACATGGGAGCAGCCAATTATATAAGCCAATTAATAACAAAAGCAAAGAAACACATCGACAACAATACAATAATAGTGGGGGACTTTAACACCCCCCTCACTGAAATGGACAGATCGTCTAAGCAAAAGATCAACAAGGAAATAAAGACTTTAAATGACACACTGGACCAAATGGACTTTACAGACCTATTCAGAACATTCCACCCCAAAGCAACGGAATACACATTCTTCTCTAGTGCCCATGGAACATTCTCCAGAATAGATCACATCCTAGGTCATAAATCAGGTCTCAACTGGTACCAAAAGATTGGAATCATTCCCTGCTTATTTTCAGACCACAATGCTTTGAAGCTAGAGCTCAATCACAAGACAAAAGTCAGAAAGAACTCAAATACATGGAGGCTAAAGAGCATCCTACTGAAGAACGAATGGGTCAACCAGGAAATTAAAGAAGAATTAAAAAAATACATGGAAACCAATGAAAATGAAAACACAACTATTCAAAATCTTTGGGATGCAGCAAAGGCAGTCCTAAGAGGAAAGTATATAGCAATACAAGCCTTTCTCAAGAAGCAAGAAAGGTCTCAAGTACACAACCTAACGCTCCACCTAAAGGAGCTGGAGAAAGAACAGCAAATAAAGCCTAAACCCAGCAGGAGAAGAGAAATAATAAAGATCAGAGCAGAAATCAATGAAATAGAAACTAAAAGAACAGTAGAACAGATCAACGAAACTAGGAGCTGGTTCTTTGAAAGAATTAACAAGATTGATAAACCCCTGGCCAGACTTATCAAAAAGAGAAGAGAAATGACCCAAATCAACAAAATCATGAATGAAAGAGGAGAGATCACAACCAACACCAAAGAAATACAAACAATTATAAGAACATATTATGAGCAACTCTATGCCAGCAAATTAAATAACCTGGAAGAAATGGATGCATTCCTAGAGATGTACCAACTACCAAAACTGAACCAGGATGAAATAGAAAACCTGAACAGACCTATAACCACTAAGGAAATTGAAGCAGTCATCAAAAATCTCCCAAAAAACAAAAGCCCAGGGCCAGATGGCTTCCCAGGGGAATTCTACCAAACATTTCAAGAAGAATTAATACCTATTCTTCTGAAACTGTTCCAAAAAATAGAAATGGAAGGAAAACTTCCAAACTCATTTTATGAGGCCAGCATTACCTTGATCCCAAAACCAGACAAAGACCCCATCAAAAAGGAGAATTACAGACCAATATCCCTGATGAACATGGATGCAAAAATTCTCACCAAAATACTAGCCAATAGGATCCAACAGTACATTAAAAGGATTATTCACCATGACCAAGTGGGATTTATCCCTGGGCTGCAAGGCTGGTTCAACATCTGCAAATCAATCAATGTGATACAATACATTAACAAAAGAAAGAACAAGAATCATATGATCCTCTCAATAGATGCAGAAAAAGCATTTGACGAAGTATAGCATCCTTTCTTGATCAAAACTCTTCAGAGTATAGGGATAGAGGGTACATACCTCAATATCATAAAAGCCATCTATGAAAAACCTACAGCGAATATCATTCTCAATGGGGAAAAACTGAGAGCTTTCCCCCTAAGGTCAGGAACGCGGCAGGGATGTCCACTATCACCACTGCTATTCAACATAGTATTGGAAGTCCTAGCCACAGCAATCAGACAACAAAAAGAAATCAAAGGCATCCAAATTGGCAAGGAAGAAGTCAAACTCTCACTCTTTGCAGATGATATGATACTTTATGTGGAAAACCCAAAAGACTCCACCCCAAAACTGCTAGAACTCATACAGGAATTCAGTCAAGTGGCAGGATATAAAATCAATGCACAGAAGTCAGTGGCATTCCTATACACCAACAACAAGACAGAAGAAAGAGAAATTAAAGAGTCGATCCCATTTACAATTGCACCCAAAACCATAAGATACCTAGGAATAAATCTAACCAAAGAGACAAAGGATCTGTACTCAGAAAACTATAAAATACTCATGAAAGAAATTGAGGAAGACACAAAGAAATGGAAAAACGTTCCATGCTCATGGATTGGAAGAACAAATATTGTGAAGATGTCAATGCTACCTAGAGCAATCTACACATTCAATGCAATCCCCATCAAAATACCATCCACTTTTTTCAAAGAAATGGAACAAATAATCCTAAAATTTGTATGGAACCAGAAAAGACCCCGCATAGCCAGAGGAATGTTGAAAAAGAAAAGCAAAGCCGGCGGCATCACAATTCCGGACTTCCAGCTCTATTACAAAGCTGTCATCATCAAGACAGCATGGTACTGGCACAAAAACAGACACATAGATCAATGGAACAGACTAGAGAGCCCAGAAATGGACCCTCAACTCTATGGTCAACTCATCTTTGACAAAGCAGGAAAGAATGTCCAATGGAACAAAGACAGTCTCTTCAACAAATGGTGTTGGGAAAATTGGATAGCCACATGCAGAAGAATGAAACTGGACCATTTCCTTACACCACACACAAAAATAGACTCCAAATGGTTGAAAGACCTCAATGTGAGACAGGAGTCCATCAACATCCTAAAGGAGAACACAGGCAGCAACCTCTTCGACCTCAGCCGCAGCAACTTCTTCCTAGAAACATCGCCAAAGGCAAGGGAAGCAAGGGCAAAAATGAACTATTGGGACTTCATCAAGATAAAAAGCTTTTGCAAAGCAAAGGAAACAGTCAACAAAACCAAAAGACAACCGACAGAATGGGAGAAGATATTTGCAAATGACATATCAGATAAAGGGCTAGTATCCAAAATCTATAAAGAACTCATCAAACTCAACACCCAAAGAACAAAGAATCCAATCAAGAAATGGGCAGAAGACATGAACAGACATTTTTCCAAAGAAGACATCCAAATGGCCAACAGACACATGAAACAGTGCTCAATATCGCTCGGCATCAGGGAAATCCAAATCAAAACCTCAATGAGATACCACCTCACACCAGTCAGAATGGCTAAAATTAACAAGTCAGGAAACGACAGATGTTGGCGGGGATGCGGAGAAAGGGGAACCCTCCTACACTGCTGGTGGGAATGCAAGCTGGTGCAGCCACTCTGGAAAACTGTATGAAGTTTCCTCAAAAAGTTGAAAATAGAGCTACCATGTGATCCAGCAATTGCACTACTGGGTATTTACCCCAAAGATACAAAAGTAGGGATCCGAAGGGGTACATGCACCTCGATGTTTATAGCAGCAATGTCCACAATAGCCAAACTGTGGAAAGAGCCAAGATGTCCATCAACAGATGAATGGATAAAGAAGATGTGGTATATATATACAATGGAATATTATGCAGCCATCAAAAGGAATGAGATCTTGCCATTTGCAACGACATGGATGGAACTGGAGGGTATTATGTTGAGTGAAATAAGTCAAACAGAGAAAGACATGTATCATATGATCTCACTGATATGAGGAATTCTTAATCTCAGGAAACAAACTGAGGGTTGCTGGAGTGGGGGGTGGGGTGGGAAGGATGGGGTGACTGGGTGATGGACACTGGGGAGGGTATGTGCTCTGGTAAGCGCTGTGAATTGTGCAAGACTGCTGAATCTCAGATCTGTACCTCTGAAACAAATAATGCAATATATGTTAAGAAAAAAAAAAAGAAGAAGAAGAAGAAGGTAGCGGGAGGGGAAGAATGAAGTGGGGGAAATCGGAGGGGTAGACGAACCATGAGAGACGATGGACTCTGAAAAACAAACAGGGTTCTAGAGGGGAGGGGGGTGGGAGGATGGGTTAGCCTGGTGGTGGGTATTAAGGAGGGCACGTTCTGCATGGAGCACTGGGTGTTATGCACAAACAATGAGTCATGGAACACTTCATCTAAAACTAATGATGTAATGTATGGGAATTAACATAAGAATAAAAAAAAATAAAATAAAATAAAATAAATGGCATTAAGGAAAGCAAGACTTCTCAAGCACTCTCTCTTAATTGTCAGTTGTGCAGGGTTAATGAACTACATTAATTCACCAAAAAATAACATACAGACTGTCAGAACTTGACACATCAACAGTGGGAAGGAACCTTCGTAGAATATCTTTGGAGAAATTGCAAGTGACTTTCCTTCCTCAGGAAGGATGAGGAGACTGGAGGCCGGGTGATGAAGCATCCTTTCAAACCGCCTTCTTCAGCTGATTCCAGGCAGAGGGAAGGCGCTCACTCCTGAGGCCAGGTGCAGCCACGTGGGAAATGCAGAGGCACCCAGGAGGAAGGGGAGGCGCCTGCCGTGGGGGTGGGGGCTTGATTGCTTTTTTCCTAAACTGCTGCTCCCTGGAATTGGTGTCTTGTCCTCCTGTGTCATTTCTGCATTTGTGAGGTTGTTCACTTAACCTGTGTGCTGACCTGGAATCGTCCCTGCCGGGGATGCGTGCTGTTTGCAGAAGAATCTTATTGAACAACCACAGATTTTTTACACTTGACTAGCACATGGTTGGAGAGGTGTTATGCAGCACTCTGCTGCCCAAAGCACTGGAAGGCCGTGCGAGTTCCCAGGGCCAAGGGATTTTGCCGCCAACCCAGCGGCAAATCCATGAAAAATTAAGACGCCCATTAAAAATTGAGTTGACAGAAGGATTGTCGCGTTCGTCACTCTGGGCTCTGGCCCCAGTGTGGCACCCCCACACACGTGAGATTATTATGCACCAATAAGGCTCTCTGACCAGGAAATTGTCAAGGATGAGGTGCGAGCTGGATTCGTGAACAAATCCCCAAATTAACCCAGATCTGCGAGCTACTGTGGTTTCACAAGGCCGGCAGATGAAATCCGTGATGTTCGGAAGGGTGTTTGAGCCTCTTCTTTGCTAGAGTACTTCCGTTGCTCTGTCGAAGTTGCAGATTATCCTTAGGAAAAGCACGCTGCTGAGGAGGGAAGTAGACTGTTGGCACCACAGTGATGCAGCAAGAGTCTGCAGAGGAGGAGAATCAGAAGAGTGAGAATTTCCAGTGGGGAAAGGAAGCACCAAAGTCACAGCAACAAGAGGTCTACAAAGAAAGCATACATTAAATACCTGAGAACCAAAGTCCAGCCAAATGAGATGTGAGTGAGAATCCCTGTGCCTTAATCCACTGGTGCCTCAAGCCGCTGGTGGAGCTCTAACCCTGCCCCGAGACTGCACTCAGAATCCTGAGAGCCCCAGTGTCCTGACCGAGCGTGAAGCAGTTGTCCTCCAGAGCCCTGGACTGGGGTCGGGCTCAGCAGTGGATCCCCAGTGGATCCGACCTGTCAGTCAGGAGGGAAGACAGGGGCTTCCAAGGTGCACACCTGGGGTCCTGGGTGACAAGTCTGAGGTCCCAGTAATGAATCCTCTCTGAGTCACGGCACCAGAACTGTAGAAGAAACACCACAGCCGGCAAGGAAGACCTCGCTCACTACTGTAAGGGGGATGAGAGAGTGAACCTAACTCTGCTGAAACTGAAGGTGGGGGGTTCTAGCATGGGGTGAGCACAAGGACAGCACTGGAGGAAGTGGGGTGGGGGGTTCTAGCATGAGGACAGGGCAGGAGGAACGGGGTGAGGGGGTTCTAGCACAGGGTGAGCATGAAGACAGGGCAGGAGGAAGGGGGTGGGGGGTTCTAGCACAGGGTGAGCATGAAGACAGGGCAGGA